>NC_031795.1:4690343-4697806 GCF_001522545.3 Parus major | reverse complement strand
GGATCATCCAGTCCTGGGAAATATCCAGGTGAGAGTGGGAATGGCCATTCCCAAAAGTTAAACAGGTCCAGGACAATCCGGTGATGGGAAATATTGAGGTGAGAGCTGAGAATGGGAAATCCAAGGGTTAAACTATCCAGGGATATTCCAGTGGTGGGGGAATATCCAGGGAGAAGCAAGGAATGGGCAATCCCAGGATTCTGGGGGTTAATCCAGATGTCGGAGAATTGGGATTACGATGGGTTTATCCCTCTGTAGTGGGAATTTAGAGTCGTGAATTTGTGGCTATATCATTTTTCTATTTATGAATTTATAAATAGATTCTTACTTAAATCTAAATTCTTATTTTCACACATTTTTATATATAAATTCTAGATATAAATTTACGAGGAGCCTCATTTAATTTATTATATGTTTCTTTACTAATAAAATGCATTATTTCATTTACACCATTATTATTGATTTCCCATTTGTGAAATATTTATCGTTTATCATTTCAAGAAATAATTAAAAATAATTTCTTCAAATTAAGAAAAGTCTACAATTAAGACATCCCCTCACTGTGCCACCACAACAAAGTCCTTTGTAAACCCTTTGTAAACCCTTTGTAAATACTTCACGAACCCTTTTCAAACCCTTTCACTTTACAAACCCTTTTTAAACTCTTTGTAACCCTATTGCAACCCCTTTGTAACCCCATTGAAAATCCCTTTGCCAACCCTTTGCCAACCCTTTGTAACCATTTGTAAACCCTTTGTAAACACTTCACAAGCCCTTTTCAAACCCTTTTACTTTACAAACCCTTTTACAACCCTTTGTAACCCCATTGCAACCCCTTTGCAACCCCTTCGCAAGCCCTTTGTAACCCCTTCGCAACCCCATTGAAAATCCCTTTGCAACCCCTTTGCCAACCCTTTGTAAACCCTTTGCAAACCCTCTGTAACCCCTTTGTAACCCCTTTGTAACCTTTTAGCAAACCCTTCTCAAACACTTTGCAATCCCTTTGTAAACCCTTTTTAAACCCCTCACAAACCCTTTTCAAACCCTTTTTCCTTTTACAAACCCTTTACAAACCCTTAGTAAGCCCTTTGTAACCCCTCCCCGGTGCAGTTTTTACCTGTCCGAGCTCCTCCCCCTCAGGGACGCCCCAGGACCCTTCCCCAGCCCCTCCCCATTTCCAAACCCTTCGATCCTTACTGGTTTAACTGGGAGGGGGCTCTGCTCCTTCGCAGTGCGGGACAACAAGGACGAGCACCTCAACCCCGAGGACAAGAACGTGGAGGACGGATCCTTCGACTACAGGTAGGATCCCATGGAATGTCCGACCCCTCCCCCACCATCACAGCCCCCTCCCCCCCCCCGTGGTGCCACAAACCCCCCCGGAACGATCCCTGTCCCCCCTTTTCCTCCTCCTGCCGCCTTCCCGCTGTGAGTAATTCCCGAAGGAAACGGCTCCTAAAACGCTGCCTGAGTCGCCAGGTTGTGGCGTTCCGCCTCCTTTTCCCGGGATTCTGGAATCGGCAACCTTGGACAGCTCCCAGCAGGAGTAAACCAACCTTAATGGAACTTCTGACACATAAAATCCCAAAAAACACCCCAAAAGCCCAAACTCCGTAGCAGCCCGAGGGTATTTCTGGAGTATCCTAAAGGAGAAATGCCGAAAATTCTGTTGGGATTTGTGGATCAGCTCACTGGAACAGCTCCCACCAGGAGCAGAGTGACCTTAATGGAGCTCCTAACACATAAAATCCCAAAAATCACCCCAAAACCCCAAACTTTGTAGCAGCCTGAGGGTATTTCTGAAGCATCCTAAAGAGGATCCCCTTATCCATGGGAGAAATGCCCAAAATTCTGTTGGGATCAGCCCTGGAATCAGGAAAGGGGAGTGATTTGGGGTCTGCCTGTGCTCCAGCCCCACAAAATCCCACTAAAACACCCATGAGGGCTCCAGCAGGGATTCAGCTGGAACCTCTCCGACTTCCCCGGCTCCATCCCTCTCTTTGCACGCAAATGTCACCCTTAAAGAGCAGCGGAGCCTTTTTCCCTCCAGGAAAACTCCTGGGATGTGTCAGAAAGGGACAGGAGCTTCCCAAGCATTCCCAGCTCTCCGTGATTCCCCAGGAGCAAGAGCGGGTCCCACTCTCAGGACTCACCTGGCAGCCGAGGGGATTTGAGATATTTTAATTTGATTTCCTTAAGGAATTAAAATTCCCTTTCCCACCTGAGCTGAGGTCAAAACCTGGTGGGAATTTTTCCTCCTGATTTAAACCAGCGATTCATTGAACCCAGTGTCATTCCCAGCATGGGAAGAATTGATTTGGGATTCAGGAAGGGATGGAATAAGAAGGGATTCTGCCAGAGGATTTAGGGGGAACAACATGAATCAGAAACAGAAATGGAACAGAACCAGGGATTTTATTTCATCATCTTATTTCATCAGAGGCACAGAAATTCCATTTCAGACAGATATTTTTATTCCAGAGGATTGCACGAAGCTCCCCAGACTCCGAGAAAAACATGGAATACAAACACATCCCAGCAGGATGTTGTAGGGAAAGGCTGGAATTCCTTAATGTCCCACACAACACCCAGGGCCACCACCTTCCTCCCCTCCCTGCTGCTCAGCGCTTCCAGGGGTGGCCAAAAATTCCACCTGTGAATTTTTGGGATGCTCCCTTCGGATCCCACACTGGGACAGGGAGAACAGCAGAGGAGGAATGAGCCCAGCCTGGTCCTGCTGCAGGATTTGGGGTCAGAGCCATCCCTTCCCAAGGAAGGATTTTATGGGATGCTCCTGGCATGGGAATGAGGCAGAACCAGCACACAGCCCAGTCCCGAACCATGATTCCAGTCAGGATAGGGATCCTTGTGCTTCCCAAATTTATGGGATGGTTTGTGGGAAGCCTGAACCGCCCCCCTATTCCCACAGGGATTCCCACAGGGATTCCCACAGGGATTCCCCCAAGCTGAGATTCTGGCTGCAATCCCAAATTTCCTGTCTCCGCTTCTCGAGAGCCCACCCAAGGGGCCCAGCCACCCCCTCCTGGCCCCATCCACCATTCCTGAGGAAAATCCACGGCCAGGCACCCCCTGCCTCCCTCCAGAGGGAATCCAAGCTGTTGGAATGGCTGGCAGAAATTCCCCGGCACCATCCAAGGGGTGTTTCCTTCCAGGCAGGGGGAAGGATTGGGGTGAATCCTTCATCCTTCTGCTCAGCTGGAGCTCTGACTTCTATGGACAGCCCTAAAATTTCCAGGGGAAAGGCAGGAGTCAGTGGGAGGACAATAAAACTCTGGGATGGAATCCATGCAGTTTTATGGACTAAATAAAAGGGGGGAAAATCCCCAATCTAATACGGACAAACAAAAAAAAGCCAACAACCCATGAACCCACAGACTTTGCCAGGGAGTGCTGGCAATCCTGAGGAACACCAGGATTCCTGGGAGAATTCCAGGAGGTTTCCCTCTGGGAGGCAGGAGGGAAGGTGAAGCCGGAGGCTGGAGCTGTTGGCTGATGGAGCTCGGGGCTGATTGTGGGGCCGGGCTCCGGGAGCGGCGGCATTTAGGATTTCAGGGAAGGGCAGGAATTGAGCCCATCCCGGCTCCCGTCCCCTCCTCCCCATGGCATGGCTGCTGTGCCCTCGTCACCCTCACGTCCCCGGTGCCCCGTGCATGCCACTCTCCGAGCTCCTCATCCCGAGATCCCGCCACATCTCTCCGCTCCGATCCCGGGATAATGGTGTTCCCAAGCAGGGAATCTCCTTCCCAAGCCAGGACCATTATCCATGGACAGCGTTCTGTGCCAGTGCCGGTGCCTCATTATACCAAATGTTCCATGCTGCCCGCGGAGAGGCGGCTGGAAACTCCGGATGCCGGGAAGGGGAAGCCGAGTGGATTTAGGGTCCAGATTCCCGGGATATCCAGGATGACGGCACAGGTGACACAGAGCAGGCAGTGCCACTTGCCAGGAGGGGACATCTCAGCAGGCAGCGAGAGGGGAGGACACACAACTGTCCTGGGAGCCTCGTGAGGGAGGAAAGCTCTGGAAAACTCTGGGAAGGTGCAGGTTTATCCATAGGGAGGGAATCCAAGGAATCCCAGCAGGACGCTGGCGTGAACCCAGCCACCCTTGTCCTGCTGCGGGTCCCCAGAGCCACCACTGTCCCCCGGACATCACCCCCAGCTCTTCTTGGATGGCTTTTCCACGCTGGGATGGCTTCCTGGGGGCTGATCCCACCTGGAACGGCTCTCCCGGCTCATTTGGTATAACGAGGCGATGAGTCCCATTTTTTTTTATTTTTTTGGTCGTAGCACTGCCCCTGTGAATGCAGAACCTCCTCATTTCTCTCTCTGATCAGGCTCTTTCTGCTTCTCTCTGTTTTATTCCCATTCCTTCTCCTCCTTTTCACCTGGTCTATCCACATGGACCGTGAAGGTCTCTTGAAAGGTAGGACCTCATGCCGCCAGAAATCCGGCACACTCCGCTTTTTGGGAATTTTGTTTTCCTTCCTTCCTTCCTCCCGTTGATTTCTTCACGCCAAAACTTCCCCATCCCCGTTCCCATGTCCCTGCCTAACACATTAAACAAAATCCCTCTAATTCCCGCTGCCGTCACGGCTTCCGGAGAGTCAGATCCTTCTTGGAATTGTTCCATGGGCTGGGTGTGCCCCCAAATCCAGCCAGGTCCCCCCAGCTCCAGCTGCTGCTCCCTCCTGGTGGAGCAGGACTGAACTTGGGAATGCATGTGGGTTTTTTCAAGGAAAAAAAAGTGGATTTTCCAGGGAAAACTGGGATTTTTTTTTTAAGGAAAAACTAGTTTTCCAAGAAAAAGTGCATCCCAGGGAATGGGGACAAGGGACATAAGCCAAAACCTCTGGATCCTGACTGATCTGCTCACTCTTAGTCCTGAAAATCTTCTGGCTCCAGCCTCCCCCTCTTCCCGATGATTTATGGGATTCAGGAGAGCATTCCCCACATGATTCCCATCTGGGCACTCCGGTTCCCTAATTCCCGGCTCAGCCGCGCTCCCAGAAATCCATTTTAACAGGGTTAGATCCCATCAGGAGCTGCTCCCTCCTAACACACTAACGGGATAAACGGCCCTGGAGAGAGGTAAAACCAGCGGGAATTCTCCGGGAATGCATTCCCAGCGGGAATTTGGTGCCGCAAACCCATCCATTAAAGATGATCTGGCTCCGGATTTGGCTCGAGCTGCCTCCCAAAGTTTGGGAAGGGGCGTTGGGAATTGAGGATTTGCGTTTTGCCGCTCTCTACTCAGCGTTTTTGGGGCTTTCTAACCAGTTCTGCTTCCACACTGAATTATTCCTCCTTTTTCCCAAAAAAAAAACCAAAGCTGCTTCCAGAGCTAACAAATTAATTTTTTGGTTGTGATGCCAAGTTAACAGAAAGTCTCAAATATTGGGGGTGTGTTATCGAATTTCCAAAGCGCTGATCCAAGGAAACCCGCGGTGGGATCCAGAATTCCTCTCCCATTTCAGGGAGTGGATGAATCCCATGGAATGAGGGAGAAATGATCCCATAGAATGAGGGAAATTTAATGCCTTGCCCTGCTCAAGATCCCAAGCAAAGTGCAAAAAAAAAACCACCAAAAAATCCCAAAATTTTCACCAATTTTAAGGGAAATAAAGGAATGGAGTGGAGCAGGCCTGGCAAATCCCAAGCTAAAAAAAAACAACTGGAAAAAGACAGGAATGGAGGTGGGAGGACAAATATTTCAGGGATATCTCCAGGAATATGACAGAATTTGCATGAACTATGGAATAGTTGATATGAAAATTGATTTTTATATCAATTTAGAGCGGTCCACTCTCATCCTTCCCAAAAATAGCTCAATTTATGGGATACCAATCCCTGCCCTTCAAGGAAAAACAGATTTTCCCTGGTCAGATTTTGGTTAAAAAGAAACCTTTAAATGGATTTTTTTTCCCCTTTTGGGTCGAACTCTTTGTTTTTTAGTGACTTTTAGTGAAAAGGAGAAAAACCCAAACTGAACAAGGAAAAAAGCCCAGAAATAAATCGGGAAAGGTAAATTCCCAAGAGTTTTGGAAGCTGCACAAAACTTGGCATCCTAAAAGTGTCCCCTCGCAATGCTCCCCATTGCATGTGGTTTTTTCAAGGAAAAACTGTGGTTTCTAAGAAAAAAACTGCATTTTTCCAAGGAAAAACTGTGTTTTTTTCAAGGAAAAACATTGTTTTCCAAGAAAAAAAATGTGGTTTTTCAAGGAGAACTCTGTTTTTTCAAGAAAAAACGCGTTTTTTTGAGGGAAAAAAACATGTTTTCCCAGAAAAAAATGTGGTTTTTTTAAAGGAAAAACTGTTTTCTCAAGGAAATCTGTGAACAAACCACTAAACCAGGTTACCAAGAGGGGGCTAAAACACTGAGAGAAAGAATCCAAACGATTCCAAAGGAAAAATATTCCTGATGTCCATCCAGCTGGGTTGATCCAAGTTTTGGGTGGAATATTGAGGTTAAGAAATCGAGGGCAAGAAGTTGAGGTTAAAAATTCGAGATTGAGAAATGAAGATTTAGAAACTGAGAGCAAGAAACTGAGATGAGTGAATTGAGGTTAAAAAATTGAGATTTAGAAATTGAGAGCAGGAAATGAAAGTTAATAAAAATGAGGGAGAGAAATTGAGGGAAAGAAATTGAGAGTAAAAACTGAGTGAAAATATGAGATTAAGAAATTGAGGTTAATAAACTGAGAGTAAAAAAATGAGATTAAGAAATTGAGGGAGTTACAGATTAATAAACTGGGAGTAAACAGATTGTGATCGAGGAATTGAGGTAAAGGAATTGAGATGAGGAAATCAAGGTTTAATAAATTTGACATGAGGAAACCGAGGTTAAGAAATGTATTTAATAAGTAAATAATATATTAATTAATTAATTTATCATGAATTGAGCTGAAAAATGAGCTGAGAAATGAGCTGAAAAATGGCAAAATTGGGTGTTCAGAGATCCCCAACCACCTTCACCTCCCACCCTCCCCACAACCCTCCACCCACACCTGGACTAGCCCCCAATATTTAAGGCTCTGCCGAGCCGTATTCCCGCTGCGGATCGATTTAGGATCTCCATCCCTCGGGGGAAGGTTTTCAGCCCCGTTTCTCAACCCTTGCCGTGTCTGTCTGTCTTCTGCTGCCAGCGATGAAGACAACAAACCTCTTCCCAACAGCCAGACCTCGCTGGACGGGACGATAAAGCAGCAGGAGAGCGACGACAGCTTGGTGGACTACGGAGAAGGGGGCGAGGGCCAGTTCAATGAGGACGGCTCCTTCATCGGCCAGTACACGGTCAAGAAGGACAAAGAGGAGACCGAGGGCAACGAGAGCTCCGAGGCCACGTCCCCCGTCAATGCCATTTATTCCTTGGCATAGCAAAAACGCCGGGAAAAACACCCACAGCCCAAGGGGTTCGGAGCGGCCGGGGGTTCCGCCGGCAGC
>NC_031795.1:4687156-4689852 GCF_001522545.3 Parus major | reverse complement strand
GTTTGGGGCTGCCTCAGTCCGGAGGGGCCCCGTGTAGGGCTCGGCTCCCTGAGGCTTTTTTTGTTCTTTTAGGAGGGAGCTCCAACTTTTTGGGTTTAGTTTTTCCAGGAAGGTTCTGGATCAGAGGGGAGGGGGGAAAGAAATCAAAGAATTTTGGGGAGGGAAAAGGGGTGAGAGGGGCCTGGGCAGAGCAAAGGCATGGAAGGAGGAGAGGGGTGGATTTTGGGATGAAAACACCGCATTATTGAGCTGTCCATCCTCACGGCAGCACCTTGCCCATAACCTCTCCTAAAAAAAACCCTCCCTCCTGAAAAAAACCTATGCAGGGAAGAGCAGGTCCCCACCACCTCCCTGAGCACCGGGATTTGTCCTTACTGAGGCTGGGAAAACCCACAGGGAGCTCATCCCCCATTCCCACTGAGCTCCGGAGCATCCCGGGAGGAGAAGAGGTTGTGGAGGAACTTTTGGGATTTGAGGAAGGACGGGCAGGAGCCTCTCCCCCGCCAAGCCTAGGGTAACAGCACTGCAGAAAAACCTTTTTGGGTTGAAATTCACTTTGTAGGGATTTTGGGGGGAGCCAACCCCCACCCCACACCTGCTTTCTTTTCAAGGCAACTCCATAAATCCTATGTAGCAAAGAGGGCCTGGAAGCAGGAGTGGGATCAGAATAGGATGAGGAGACCAGAATGATTAGCAAAACAATAATCCAAGCGAGCTGGTGAGGATGGAAAAAACCCCTGGGATCAGGTGGAGGATTCCCTGAAGGCTTCAGGGCCACACCACGAGGAAGGAACACCGGACTGGAATCCACACCTCCGCAGGCACCGGGATGAGCCGGAGGGGCGCTGGTTTTCCCTCTAAACCCCCTCCTCCTTTCTGACAGTGGCCTTTCCCCCCTCCAGCACTCAGCCAAGCCACCGTGGGATCCCCATCCCGCCTGGAGACTCCCAGGATTTCAGCGACCCCCCCTGAGCGCTCCCTCACATGCCTTACACAGCTTGGGACTTCCCGGGGAGTCACTCCAAGGATGCTCTTCCCACTCCGCTCCAACGCCCCTGACGGCCTCGGATCCGCCCGAGCAGTAGGAATGGGATATCTGGGAGCACTCCCAGCTCTCCCAGCACGGATCAGGGTAGAAGGCAGGGATTCCTGACGGACTGCGTCCCGTGAATCCTCCCACTTCCTGCACTTTTGAAACCAAAGGTACCTTCGCGGAGAGCAAGAGAGAGATCAGGTTTCTTTTGGAAAAGATGGATTTTTTGGATGGATTTTCCTTTCATTTTTTTTTTATTTTCTGAGGAGGATGGAGGTTTTTTTTGGATGGAATGCAAAGGGATTCGCGCAGTTATTCTTTCTGTTCTGGAGACACGTCGGTGACAGGGATACTCCCACTGCTATGGATGGTGGAGAGGGACTTTGCCACATCCCAATGGATCCCGGGAAGAGCCCAGACGGGGCTGACAGGAGAGATGGATGCAAATTAATCCAATGCAAATGCCTTCCTTAAAATAATAATTATCATTTATCTTGGTCGTCTTCTCTGATAGGTCAAACATGGGGTGAAGATGGAGCTCGTGGGGTTGGATTTGGTGACCTTAAAAGGTCCCTTCCCACCCAAATTGTTCCATGAAACCAACGGCAGAGGAATTCCAAGGTTTAGGTTGGGGTCAAGAGGCAGAGCTGGGGGAGCTGTCCCAGGGATGTCCCTCATCCGTCACCCCCTGCCAGGACCCTCCAGCCGTGTCCCCTGGCAGGGACAGTCCTGTTGTGACCCTCAGTGTGGACACAGCCATGCCCCGATCCCACTCCTGCCGCCCATCCCGTTCTGGACAGCGGCTCCAGGAATTCCATCCAGCTTTTAGGCAAACACCCCCCAGGCCAAAGGTGACACCACCCCCAGGAATGGGGACAATCCCATTTCCAAAGGTGACACCACCCCAGGCATGGGGACAATCCCATTCCCAACCCATTCCCAACTCTCAGGTGAGTTTGGGCAACTCCCTGCCCAAGCACCACAGGGAAAGACGAACAAATCCAGCCTCTGGATCTGGGATTTTCCCAGCACTCTCAATCCTCGCTGCTGACAGGGACCACAAAAGACCTCCAAACCTCTGGAAATTAGGCCAGGATTGCTGGAAGCAGGTCCGTGTTGGGTATCCACAATGAGCCATTCCCATTAAAACCCCGTATTCCTGAATCACCTCATCCTGGAGGAAATCTGTTGGCATCCCTTTGGAAAAGGAGTGGGAAGGAGCTGGACTCTGCCCAATCTTATCCCAAATTTCCTCATAAAATTCCCAATCCTACCCCCAGGTTACTTTGAGTAATAAGAGGGAGGAGATGGAGAGGTGAAAAAACAACTCAATGTCAGTTACTCACAGCCCTGTCTCAGCCTGGTGTAAAAATTACTCCACATCTTTAAGATGTAGCAAAAATTCTGACATTTTTTCAAAATTTTCCCCCTGGAGTTTTGGAGCCCAAAGAAAATTCAGGTTAAAAACTCATCCTGAACTTCTCATCTTTTACTCCTTTGAGTAAAGTTCAAGGTTTGCATGGGGAGAAAAGCCCTGACCCCAAACCTTCCACAGCACTCACAGGGTGACCCCACAGATCCCAAAAATCCAGACAGGGCTGGGATGAACCCACTCCATGTCCTGGGAGCATCCTTGGAGTAAGAGATGGATGGATGATGGATG
>NC_031795.1:4669914-4686631 GCF_001522545.3 Parus major | reverse complement strand
GATGGATGGATGATGGATGGATGATGGATGGATGGAGAATCCACACAAGGATTTGTGGCTGTGGGGTGTTCCCCACCCTGATCCTAATCCCATTCCCTGGGAGCTGCTCTGGTGCCCCATCTCCTCTCCAAAGGAGACATCCCAGTCATCTCCTGTCCTGATTCCTGTGGGGACACCCAGGGCTGGCAGGGATGCTCCCATTCCCATCACAGGGATGATAATCCCTCCCTGGGATCTGCACAACCTCTCTGGGGCAGGGAACGCTTCCAGTTCTCCAGAAGAAAGAACCCTTCCTTCATCAAGGTTTTCAATTAGGAGCCAGCTTCTCAATCATAAATAAGAAGGGAAGAGACAGACTTAAAACTCCAGCACCAGACCCCAAATTCCAGCACCAGACCCACAATTCCAGCACCAGACCCCAAATTCCAGCACTCTCAGGAGCCGAGCTCAACCCCAAATGTGTAGATTTGTCCTGTTCCTACAACGTTCTGAGCCAACTCCACATCCATGTCCTGGAGATGAATCCAGGCTCCATCTCAATTCCAGGGACCTCCCTGGCACCCAGCCTAAGGACAGGAAAACCAGGAATTTGGGACATGAGGACACCGCTTCCCTGATCCAGAGGCTGCTCCCGTTCTCCCTGAGGTGACACCACAGCTGGAGGCACAAAACCAGCAGGAAAAACTGGAATTTTGGTCAAAACCCCAAAATCCTGCTCGGAGAAACCCAACCACACACGAGGACACGCTGTCCCTGCTGCCAGCATTGCCTGCCTGGAGGTGACAGATCCCAAATCCAGGTGTCACCGACAATCCAGGAGATCCAGCAGGAGCTGGGTGAGAGCAGGAGGGAGAAGGGAAGAGCTGGGAAGTGTCACCCAGGGCCACCACAGCGCTCGCTCTGGCCACGCCACCAACTTTTCCTGGCGCATCCCAACGCCACCAACTTTTCCTGGCGCATCCCAACGCCACCAACTTTTCCTGGCGCATCCCAAAGCCACCAACTTTTCCTGGAGCATCCCAACGCCACCAACTTTTCCCGGTACATCCCAAACCCTCTCCTCGTCGCGCAGGTCCCAGCAGAGCTGCGAGCGCCACCCGCGACGTCACCTCCTCAGCCCGTGCTTTCCGTGTACCTTCAGCAACCAAGATTTCAGTTAAGCAATAAAAAATAAAATAAAAATAATAAAAAAAAATATAAAAACTTATCAAGGAGAAAAACAAAAAAGACAAAAAAAAAGAGACACCTCCGATTTCTTGCACTAAAAGCTGTTTTATTAACGAGAATAACGATGCTTTTCTGGTCCTCACAACGCCACCCACGGCATCAGTAGCGCCCATCACCCGTGTCTCCGTGTCCTCGCATTGGGCATCAAGGTTTGGTTGTTCAGCACTGTCAAAACCTCGTGTGAGACCCCCAAAATTCTGTGTCAAACCCTGAAATTTGTGTCAAACCCCGAAATTCTATGTCAGACCTCCAAAATTTCATGTCACACCCACAAATTCTGTGTCAAACCTCCAAAATTCTGTGTTAACCGGCCAAAATTCTGTCAGACCCCCAAACGTCCATGTCAACCCTTTAAAAATCCATGTCAACTCAAAAAATCCTGTGTCAACCCTCGAAATTCTATGTCAGACCTCCAGAATCCCATGTCAGCCACCCAAAATCCTGTGTCAACCCCTCAAAATCCCATGTCAACCCCAAAATTCCATGTCAATCCTTCCAAATTCCATGTCAACCCCAAAATTCCATGTCAATCCTTCAAAATTCCATGTCAATCCTTCCAAATTCCATGTCAGCCCCTCAAAATCCCGTGTCAGACCCCCAGACCAGAGTTGTCCCTCCACGGTATCATTTGAAATGTCTGTTCCTCCCCCTCACATCCGACAGAAAGCACCGGATGTCGTTTTGTTTTAATTTAATTTGTAAATATCTCGCAGTCTGTCCGTCCTCTCTGTCCAACCTCCCGGCTGGTCTCAAGTATCCTGTGTATTTATTTGCCTTTTTTTTTAAAGCAAAAAAAATAAGAAAAAGAAAAAAAGAGAACAAAGAGGAAGAAAAAAACCCACCACCTTTGCGTTAACCCCACCCGTTCCAGTGAGAAATGTAAAGCTGAGGCTGTAAAAATTCAGTTTCCAGCGAGATTTATGGACTGGAAGGGGGAAAAAAAAATTAAAAGGGTTTAATTTAAGGACTTCTAAAGCAACTGCATGAGAGATGAGAGAAGGCCAAACTACTCAGATATCATTTTTTTTGAATCACTGTAAAAAAAAAAAAAAGACTGGATTTTTTTGTATAGAGAAAACACTAAACATATAATAAAACATGGTTCAAAACTCATCCTGAGCCCGAGAGTTATTCCTATCGAATTCCAAGAGGGAAAAGCAGCAGAGTCTTGTGGTTGACATTCCCAAAATCCCCGACCTGACCAAGAGTGGAGGATATTCAGAGAGCGGTGCTGGATCAGCTCTGGATCCTCCCCAGAACCAGAGCCTGGAGACAGAAATCCTCACCATTCCCAAAATCCCCTCCCTGTCCAGGAAAGGATGATGCTCAGGAGCAGCTCTGGATCCTCTCCAGCTCCGTTTTCAGCCCCCAAACCTCCGGGAAGCAGAGGGGGAGAAGCTCCCGCTGCTCAGAAAATGCGGGATTGACCGCAGCCCCCCATTCCTGGCAGCCAAGCGCGGCTCCCGGCGGGATCCATCCCTCTCTCCCAGCCCCTCCTGCCCCGAGGCTCCGGAGTGCTCCTGGCAGAGGCTCCCCGGGGCGGAGAAGGGGCTGGAAGGAGGGGGAGCGGCGAGATCATTTGGTTAATTGAGATGTAATTGCGGCGGGCCCGGCTAAGAGGATGAAGGGTTGAGTGCTTCCTGCTGCCGCGGGGGCTTCTCCCGCCCCCTTCCCAGCATTTCCAGGAACAGCAGAGAGGGGGAAAAGCGCTTTTTTGCCCAGTGGAGACATCCCCAGAGCGATGGAGGCACCAGCCACGCTCTGTCCCGAGGAAGGATGAAATTGTGGAATTGCGCTCAGCTCCCGGTGCAGAAATTCCAGCTGCCTGCATCCCGGGGACTCCTCCAGTCCCCCAATCCCCACTTCCCGCTGCCCGCAGCCTCTGGAAGCACCAAGCCCAAGGTCTGAGCCTCTCCACGGGCTTCTTCCAACTTTCCCGTCGGGATTTTATCCCTCCCGGAGCGGGACGGGGCGGATCCTCGGGATGGATCCGGGCCAGACGCGCTGGTTTGGCCCTTGTTCCTTTTGGTGGCTGGGGTGACACCCGCATGGCCCCCGAGCTCCGGGGGGCAGGACCGGATCCATGCCGGGTTCCCTCCTCCTCCTGGAGGCTGCTCCAGCCTGTTGGCCATTCCCATGGCTGAGTTTTCCCTGTTGGAGCTGCGAATATCCAAGGGATTCCTCGCAGAGGCTCCCGGTGTCTTTGTCACCTGCAGGGCGATCCTGGCAGAGCTGCTGCCGGCGGAGGCGCAGACGGGAGGGGACAGAGGGACAGAGGGACAGAGGGACAGAGGGACAGAGGGCAGGTTCCCCTCCCTCCTCCGGGACAGGACTCATCTCCTCCCCTGGATTTCTTTCCATCCATCCCTTCCCTGCAGGCCTGGCTCCCGCGCTCTTCTTCCTTCCTCGCCCCAAAACCGGCAGCGGGGAGCCCGAACTGGGACAAACTGGGCGAGGGGAGGCGACACGGGAGCCTCGGGTCCCCTCCTGCCCTGGGGCCGCGGGAGCTTTGCCAATCAATAGAGACACTAAGGCCTTAATTACTTTTCTTTAATTGCAGCCCATTAACCTGCGGCCAGCCCCGGTGCCCGCTGATCTCCCGACGTCAGGAACAGCTCTGGGCTGGAGATGGGAAGGGACGGAGGCTCCCTGGCACATTCCAAATCCACATTCCCAATCCACATTCCCAATCCACATTCCAAATCTACATTCCAAATCCACATTCCCAGTCCACATTCCCAATCCACATTCCCAATCCACATTCCAAATCCACATTCCAAATCCACATTCCCAGTCCACATTCCCAATCCACATTCCCAATCCACATTCCAAATCCACATTCCCAATCCACGTTCCAAATCCACGTTCCCAATCCACGTTCCAAATCCACGTTCCCACAACCTGGCAGTGACCGCCGAAGCCCCCCCAGCACGGGCACCCTTCCCACCTGGGCAGCGCCGCGTCCCCCACAGCTGGGGACCTGCCGGGGGTCCCGGGGTGTCCCTGTCACACCCCCGAGCGTCCCTCCAGGACCGACCTCCCCCGGCAGCCGGAGAAGAGCCGGGAGCTGCCGATATTCCCGGGAAAAGCGTCGGGTGCAGCCCCCTGGGGCAAACCCTGACAGCCAAAAGTGGCTTTGGGCACACCCAAAACCCTAAAGGTGACACAAAGGTGACCCAAAGGTGACACGAAGGTGACACGAAAGTGACGGCGCTGCCGCCCGAGCTCTCTCGCTGGGGGAATCCCCGTCCACGCCTCGCGGAGGGTCGGGGACCACCCACACCAGCCGGAACATCCCAAAATGTGGCCCCGCAGCGATTTCCTGGGCGCGAATCCCATCCCTGGGTGCCTACAGCCTCAGGAATCCATGGATAGACGTAGATATCCGGACAATCACGGATCGATTGTGTAATCCGGGGATATATTTAGGCTCGGGGGCTGCACAGACCCACACAGGGATGGGGGGCCCTGGGGCTGCTCCCACCCCACAGCGAGGGGCTCAGACCCCTCCAGCCCCACACCTGCTCCGGCCCCAGGGACGGCAGCAGCCGAGGGGGCTCCGCAGGCGGGAGAGGCTGCGGGATGAATTATGGATGATGATGATGATGATGATGATGATGATGATGATGCCCGAGCCGCTCTGCCCGCCCGCCTGCTCCTCGCGGCTGTGGCAAGCGAGGTAAAAGCAGGGCGGGCGAGAGGAGGGAGGGGGGGAGGAAAAAAAAAAATTTTAAAAAAATAAAATAAATAATTCCGCGTCTCCAGGGAGCGGCGTGGTGGTTGGCAGCGAGCGAGGGAGCGCGCACGCAAGGAGGGAGGAGAGGGAGGAGCACATCCTAATGCAGAGATGCTGCAGTGGCTTTGGGCACACACATCCACACTCGGCCAGCCACCAGCCGAGCGCTGCCTCCAGCCCAGCCCCCGGCAGCCGCCAGGCCCCGCGGGCCCCCGGCTGATGCCCACGCTGCCCTCCCGGCCCAGGTAAGCGCTTCGTGCCGCTCTGCTGCATCCCGGAGGGCTCCCGGAGGCTCGGGGCAGCATTCCCGACTCGCGCTGGGTGCGCTCCGGCCGGGGGGACTCAGTGGGGTCCGCAGGGATGGGGTCAGGAGCTGGGGGTGCTTTGGGCATCCCCGAGAGGAGCCGGGGGTGGAGTTGGGAGCGGGGGGGCCGCGCTGGTGGCACTTGTGGCAGCGCAGCGCGGCCGTGCTCAGGGCGGCTGGCAGCTGAAATGTCTCATAAGGGGGAAAAAAAAAATAAATAAAAAAATCGGGGAATATTTCGGTTCTCAGCGATTGTCGCGAGGTTTTTCCCGGCGCGCTCCGGCCCGAGGCGCTTCGGGAGCGCGCTGGTGGGGTCGGGCACCTCCGGCGTGCCGGGGGGATCCACAGGGGGTTCTGCTGCCCAAAACTCCTTCAGCACCCCCAGAATGAGCTGGCAGAGCCCTGAGCGGCCCCAGGGTCTCCTCTCCAGGGAAGGGGCTCCAGGAAGGCCGTGGTGTCCCAGATCACCTTCCCGAGGGCAGATCCCAGGGGAGGGGGGGGATTTGGGGGTGCTCCGGGGGGATTTGGGGGTCTGGGGCTGTGCCAGGTGCACTCGGGGCTGAGGGGGATCCAGTGAAAAGCCACGGATCCATTGCCACCCCATTCCCCGAGGGCACGGGGGGTACCCCACAGTCAGGGCACCCCTCTGTTCCCATTCCCAGAGGGATGGACGCTGGGATGGGGAAGCAGCCGCGGGCAGGGAAAACTGGGGGCGCTTCCTGAGGCTCCTTTTCGTGTCTTCAAAGTGCCCGAGCTCCCTCCTCACACCACCCTCGCTGACCCCAAAACTCCCCCGGGCTGGCCACAACTCCCACCAGCCCCCAGCGTCATTCCCAGGGCTGGACCGGGGCGTTTTCCAGGGAGATCGCGTCTCTCCCGGGAAACACCGGTTGCTGTGAGGATGGGAAGCAGCAGCCTCTGCATCCCGGAGCTGGGAGAAATCCCAAGGTTTTCCCAAAGCCCGAGCTCGGCCCTGCTCTTCCCAGGCAGATCCACGAGGAATTCTGAGGGCGCAAATCTGGAGCAAGGGGACTCGCAGGAGATTTAGGATCGAAAAATGAACCTCTCCAGGCTGGATATTTGGGATTTAGCACAGAAACCTCCTGCTTTGCTCAACAGCGGATCCCAAACTTTCCAGAAATAACTGAGTTTTCCACGGAGTGGCTCAGAATTCCCAGAAACTCCAGAAAATGGGAGCTGGGGGGGTCCTGTCCAGCCCAGCTGCACCGGGGGCTCAGGTAGAGTGAGACAAAGGATTCCCAACTCTCCATCCATCCCCTGATTTATTCCTACAAAACAGAGCGGTCACTTTTATCCCTTTGGAATATCTGCAGAGGATCTGACAGCCTGGCTTAGGATTTTCTCGTCGGATTTACCACAAATAAATCATAAATGGCAGAAACCCCGAGCCGAGCCGTTAGGATTCCCCCCACACTCATCCCACCTGCTCCCGGCCCTTGGAAATGGGAATCCACGTGGAGCTGAGCCCACGTTAAAGCTGCTCAGCCACGCCGGGTGCGTTGGAAACGCTCAAAATCCAAATTATCCGTGAGATATTTGAGGAGAGGCTGAGCCCTGGAGGGGTTTCTCTCCCCGCACCTGCCGGCAGCTCCCGGCGGCTCCGCCGAGCGCGGCCGCGCATTCCCGGGGTCGGGGATGGATCCCACATCCCGGCCCCGGAGCTCGGGATGGGGCTTCAGGGAGCTCGGGTTTTCAGGGAGTTCGGGATGGGTTTTCAGGGAGTTTGGGATGGGTTTTCAGGGAGTTTGGGATGGGGTTTTCAGGGAGTTTGGGATGGGTTTTCAGAGAGATCGGGATGAGGTTTTCAAGGAGATGGGGATGAGCCTTTAAGGGAGTTTAGGATGAGGTTTCAGAGAGTTTGGGATGAGGTTTTGGGGAGTTTGGGATGGGGTTTTCAGGAAGTTCAGGATGGGGTTTTCAGGGAGTTTAGGATGGGGTTTCAAGGAGTTCGGGATGGATTTTCAGGGAGTTTGGGATGGGGTTTTCAAGGAGTTTAGGATGGGGTTTCAGGGAGCTTGCAATGGGGATTTCCCCATCTCCCACGGGTTTCCTCAGCGCAGCTCTCCAGCTGCACAAAATCCCTTTCTCTAAACCCAAAATCTTTTATCTTCCATGACAAACACCCTGGTGTTTCCCTGCTGGAAAATCCAGGATCCCACTGGGCTGATCCAAGGCTCATTCCCGCCCGGAGCCGGCTGTGGATCCCAACCCCAGCCCTGCCCAGCAATCCTGATCCCAAATTAGGACATTTATTATTTACTGGAAAGCCGTAAAAACCAGGGTGGGACAGGAAAATCTGTTCAGCGCTGATCCCTGGTAAGGCTGGCAATGTTTGGAGCCCGAATCCCAAACCCGAGGGCAGGAGAGAAGGTTGGACACGGGATTGGAGCATCCCAAGGAGCAAAACAAACCCGGCACCACCGCAGGGATCACCTGAGGGACGATTTTAACCCCAGGTTCCCCTCGGGGCTGCTGTCCCTCCCCAGCATGACCAGTACAAGCACCCAGCTGTGCACTGGGAGGGCTGAGGAGCTCCGTGAGGCTGAGGAAGATCCCCGGAGCCAGGCAGGGATCCCCAAACCCCAAACCCTCGGGAAGGTTCTGGCTGCTGGATCAGAGCTTCCCTTCCCAACCCCTTCTCCAGGAGGTTTCCCGAGCTCTCCGCTTGTTTTTCCCGACTGCCAGGAGCGCTTCCAGCGGCGGGGAGGGGCTGGAGCAGGTAGGAGCTATTTATACCTGAGGCACAGCAAGGCTCTGACGCCACCGGGAGCGCGAGTGGGAGGCGGGAGGAGCCCGGGATAGTCCCGGCTTTAGGCCGAGCTTCCCGGAGCTGATCCAGGCCTGGAGAGGGCAGTGGGAAGCGGGAATGGGGAGGTTTGTTCTGGGGAGCTCAGCTCCATCCTGGCTGCCTGAAATCCCCCTCTGGATCAGCGCCTCTTCCCGGGCCATCCCGCGGGAACAGCCGGAATTTCCCGGGAAAAGGGAACATTTCCCGTGCTCGGCAGCTCCCGGAGTGGGGTTGGCAGCACTGGGAATGTGCCCTGTGGGATGTCTGTGGCTTTACCAGCCACAACCGGGATCTGGGGTGGACATCGCCTCCCGAATTCCCGCTGGAATCACTCCGGGGTGGATTTCCAGACTTCCAGCCTCATTCCAGCTGCTCTGGGCTGAGCTTTCCCTTGGAACTCGAGTCTGGAGGGCGAGTTTAGAGCTGCAGTGATCCAAACCCACCTGGGCAGGACAGAGGGACGTGGGACCCTCCGGAAGTGTTTTGGGGACACATCTTGTGGCTGGGGACCCAACATCGGGTCCTGACCCCCACCAGAGCAGGGAACCCCAAACTGCAGTTTGGGGTCTGGTTTTGGGGTGTTTTGGTCCTCGTTTGGAAGTTTCCTTGTTCAGGACGGGTTTGGAGTGGCCTGGAATTCCTGCAGGACCTGGAGCCACTGACAGATCTGGGAAGGGCTGAATCCAAAGTTTTCCTCTCAATCCATCCCAGATTTCCAGGAGGACGAACCCGTGACAATGAACCCGTTTGTTCCTCCTGTGCCGGGACGGACACGATGTCCCCAACCTTGGGAAGGTTCTGAGAGTCAGAATCCAGGGAACATCACACGCCTGCCCTTTCCAGCTTTAGCCACGATCCCGAATAAAAGAGGCACAGGAGGAATTTCAGCCTGCCCCCCCCGCTCCGGAGCGATCCTTCCCTGGGGAATGCTGCGGCAGAAGGAGCTGCCCCACTTAATCCCAAATGCTCCTCTGGTGGCTGAGTGCAGGAGATGGAATTACACTGATTTATCCCGGTAATGGATAGCGCAGGACATCTCCTGCCAAAATCCACCCCGACCTCCCCAAAATCCCGCTGGAATCATCCTCCAGGGGATGCACTGGGTGCTGTCCCAGGCAGTTCCTCCTCTCCCAGCACCCCTCAAAATCTCCCTGAGCTCCCTGACTCTGCCTCCCCGCTAATGGATCGCTCCCAGATCCCGAGGCTCCGGAGGGAAGGGATAATGTGGAGGTTTCCATCCTGCCTGGCTCCCAGAGGTATCGGTGACAGCCTCCATTAGCGGCGGTGACAGATCCCCTTTCAGGACAGCAGTGGGCTCTCGAGGGGCTGTCAAAACACCCCGGCAAGAGCGAAAAAACTGCTCCCTGTGGCCCTTCCCTGACCAGGGAGGAGAGCAGGGCTCAATATCCAGTGCAGAGTGTTCCCGAGGAGCTCGGGGTCAGATCCAGGATCAGGAATTGGGGATCAGATCCAGGATCAGGAATTGGGGATCAGATCCAGGATCAAGAGCTGGGGATCAGATCCAGGATCAGGAGTTGGGGATCAGATCCAGCATCAGGAGCTCGGGGTCGGATCCAGGATCAGGAGCTCAGGATCACGGCTCTGGAGATGGCCGCCCCATCTCTGGTCTGAGGTCAGGTTGGAGCCAGCTGGGGTAGTGGAAGCTCTCCCTGCCCATGGCAGGGGCTGGAATAGGATGGGATATAAAGTCCCTTCCCACCCAAACCGGCCCCGGATTCCATAAAAAATAACAAAATCCAGCTTTTCCGCTCTCATTCCTGTTTGTTCTCAAAGTGTGAGGAAAGGGAACAAAGGAGCCAAAGCCCAGACGGCTCCGGGGGCTCAGCAGAGAATTCTGAGCAAAAACTCCGAGTTTAACTTGCGGCCGCTGGTGCAGGAGCGGCTCCGCCGCTGCCGCCTCCCCCGAACCCCGGAGCGAGGGAACTGCAGAGATTTGGAAAAGTCAACTCATTAATTAGCGCGGGGCTGGCATCTCCTGCAAGCCCCCAGCGCGCCCGGCTCAAAGCTGCCCCTTGTCCCCAGGGCGGAGGGCCAGGCCAGGGGAACAAAGGGACAGTGTTGGCCGCAGGGCCGTGGGCTCGGGACGCTCTTTGGGGCAGGATTCTCGGTGACATCAAGTGACTCCATGTGACCGAGCCACTCCAGGGCTGCTGGAACCAGCGGCTTCTGCGTGGGAGCGTCTCCCGCCCCGCTGCGCTCCGTCCCCAAATTCCCTGTCCCTGTCACAGCTCGTGCCTCTCCCACCAGGAGCTGCCGCCTCCCTCTGGCCGCGGTTCCTCCGTCCCCGGCCAGGCGCGATAATGAAGCTCCAGATTTATTTTGGGGCCTTTCAGGGAACAAAATCCCAGCAGGGCTGAGGGCGGCTGTCCCTTCTCTGTCCGCTTCTGTCAGTCCCTTCTGTCCCCTCCTGTCAGTCCCCTCTCTGTCCCTTCTCTGTCCCCTCTGTCCCTTCCCTCTGTCCTCTTCTGTCCATCCCCTCCCTCTGTCCCCTCTCTG
Source organism: Parus major (assembly GCF_001522545.3). Lineage (NCBI taxonomy): Eukaryota > Metazoa > Chordata > Aves > Passeriformes > Paridae > Parus > Parus major. Next base: position 4,676,038 of record NC_031795.1, on the reverse strand, counting down.
TCCTCTCTGACCCCTCCCTCTGTCCCCTCCTGCCTGACCCCTCTGTCCCATTTCTGCCCCCTCTGTCTTCTCCCTTTTCCCCCTTCTGTCCCTTCTCTGTCCCCTCTGTCCTCTTCTGTCCGTCCGCTCCTTCTGTCCCCTCCTGTCTGTCCCCTTTCTGTCCCCTTTCTGTCCCCACTCTGTCCCCTCTCGTCAGTCCCCTCTGTCCCCTCCTGCTTGACCCCTCTGTCTCCCCTCTCTGTCCCCTCCTGTCTGTCCCTTCCCTGTCCCCTCCCTGTGTCCCCTCCCCGGCTCTCAGGAGAGCTGGGATCCAGCCCTCGCAGCCAGGCGAGATAAAATCCCGGGATTTTGGGATGCTGGGAGCAGAATCTTCTCTCTGGGTGAGGACACAAAGGGGCCGGGTGTTTTCTGCAGCCGGAGGGGCTCGGGGAGCCGAGCTGGGCTCGGGCTGTTTGCTCAGGTGCGGTTGGTAATGAGGAGGGCTTGGAAAGGGGCAGAGAATCCCATGGGATGGGTTAATCCCTGCTCGGAGGGCTCGGGAGCGGACAGATGGGCAGGGACGGGAGTGGAAGCGGCACCAGCTGGAGCAGGGGGGATGAGCAGCAGGAGCGGCCCGGGAGCTGCTGGCAGCATCTTCAGCTCCTCACCGGGGTGTTCTGGGGAAATGAGGCCCTGCCGGGCTGGGGGAGCGCTGCTGCCAAAGGGTTTGGTAACAAAGAGGGATAAACCAGCCCAAAATCGCTGCTGGAGTTCCGCGGGAAGAGGTGCGGGAGGTGGAGCTGCTCCCGCAGAGGGCTCGGGGAGCAGCACAAAGAGCTCAGGGTTTTGTTGGGGGCTGATTTTTGGGAATCTTTTGGGATCACAGGAGGCAGTGGAGGAGACTGGGAAGGCCATCAGGAAATGCCCTGACACTTCAAGAGTTTCAATTAAAGATTCTTTTGTCAAAGAATCCCTAAATCCTCGAGTGATTTGGGTTTGGAGGGACCTTAAAGCCCACCCAGCGTCACCCCTGCCATAGGCAGGGACACCTTCCATAATCCTGGGGTGCTCCAAGCCCTGTCCAAGCTGGCCTGGGACACTCCCAGGGATGGAAATTCCCATTGTAGGGCATCCCAACCCTCACCAGCCAAGAACTCCTTCCCAATATCTTCTTTATTTTCACAAAAATCCAAATTATTCCTCCCTCCTCACCCCCGCCAACACCCCGTGCGCTTCCGGCTCGGTGTTTTCCATCAAAAACTCCTGGAAAGAATTTATGGAGGAGCGGGGGAGAATGGGAAACAGCAAAGGAGGAGGGACAACAATTCCCGTCCTGATTTGTCCCATCGAGGACAAAAACAGCTCCTTCAGCCGCTCCCGCTCCTCCGGGCACCGCTGGAATTTTGCCCTGGAGTGACTCTCGCTCGGGCTGGCGGCCAGCGGGGAGGCACAGCTGGATCCTGGAGCCTCTGGAATAGCAGCTCCATGGAATATCTGGGGCTGGAAGGGTCTGGCTGACCCCAGAATCCAGAGCCTCTGGAATAGCAGCTCCATGGAATATCTGGGGCTGGAAGGGTCTGGCTGACCCCAGAATCCAGAGCCTGTGGAATAGCAGCTCCATGGGATTTCTGGGGCTGGCAGGACCCCGCTGACCCCGCTGTGTCCCCCCCGCCAGGGTCGCTGTCCCCACGCGCCCGTAGAGGCTCCGCAGGACCCGGCGCAGGATGGGAGGCGCCGCTGGATTCATCCAGGCTTCCCTGGCCGTCGGCACCTTCCTGGGTAAGAGATTCCCGTGGGAACGGCGGGAGGGGCTGGAGCAGGCGGGACATCACCCGGGATCCACCGGGAATGCGGCGGTGCCGAATCCCAAATCCCGGGATGGGCTGTTCCGTGTCTGCGCTGTTCCCGATATCCCCTTGGGCCAGGAATGTTTGACACGATTTCTCCTTTCTAACCCCAGATTTCGGGAGGTGCAGGAGGAATTTCCTCCTGCCAGTGGGATTCATCCCACTCCCCATCCCACTTTTTCCTGGGATTCCTTGCTGGCCAAGCCCTGCAAAGATCCCCCTGCTCCTTAGGGAGCATTTCTGGATCTCAGGGAGCATTTCTGGATCGCAGGGAGAAATTCTGGATCTTAGGGACCACTTCCAGATCTCAGGGAGAAATTCCAGATCCCAGGGATCATTTCTGGATGCTCAGGGAGCACCTCTGGATTTTGGGGACCATTTCCAGACCCCGGGGAAGGAGGAAGGGAGGAGTTCTTGATCTCATGGACCATTCCTGGATTTTGGGGCAGATTTCTGGATTTTGGGGACCATTTCTGGATTTTGGGGACCATTTCCAGACCCCAGGGAAGGAGGAAGGGAGGAGTTCTGGATCTCAAGGACCATTCCTGGATTTTGGGGCTGATTTCTGGATTTTGGGGACCATTTCCAGACCCCATCCCTGGATCTCGGGGAGGCTCAGGCCGCTCCCTGCAGGTCCCTTTTCTGCAGGGAGACATTTCCTCTCCAGCTGGGTCCGGATAATGTCCTCCAGCCAATCCATCACGCCGGGCACGCTGCAGGCCCATCCTCATAAATATCTAATTACCTTTTAATGTTCTCTGCATCCCCGAGGAGGCCCAGGCAGGGGGGGCTGCCCTGGATCCGGAGGCAATTATCCCGCTTGGAAATCGGCCTGACCCCCACGCGGCCACGGAGCCGGAGTTGGGGTCTCCCATCGAGCACCTGAGTTCAGGCAAACCCCCAGAAAATCCTGGGATGTCTGGGAGGGTGATTTTCACTGAGCTTTGGCTGATGGTGCCGTGGAGCTCCGGAGGGACAGGGAGAAATCCTGGGAATACAAGGAGGGATCGGGACAAAAGGATGGGAGCGATGGATGAGGCTCAGGGAAACCTTCTGGAGTGGGAAAAGAGCCAAAACATCCAGGTCTGGAGCGAGATTTAAATATTTAAAGCTTCTGAAGTGCACAGAGACTGCTCTAAAATCCCCAAACCTCCCTGGCCTTTGTTCATTTGGGAAAACCTCTGGAAAATAAGGGAATCCAAGCCCTGACCTTTTGTTCCTCAGAAGGGTGCTCGTTAAAAACAACCCAAAATAAAACCCTGGTTCCTCAGAGAGCTGGTCCCCAAAAAAACCCAAATCCAGCAGGATTCTGGGCATAAATTTCCTGCAAAACCAATTTATTGCCCAGCTCCCTCCTGTGATCCAGAGGCTGTGGATGTTCTCAGAAAAAGGAATTCAGCTTGGAAAACATTCCACCGAGGAAATCCATCATTTCCTGGGCTCAGCACAAAGTGCAGCCTCCTGCACACCTGGGCTTTCCAGGCCTGGCTCTCAGCACATTCCCAAAAATATCCCCAAAATAACCCAAAAGGGAACCTTTGGAGTCACCTCCCTGCAGCTGCTTCTCCAAATCTTCATTTTCAACCCGTTTCCCATTATTTTGGTGCTAATTATCATTTTCCCTAATACTGGAGGTTATTCCAGGGGCGTGGTGGGGTTTTTCCTGTCGTTCCAGCTCTCCCAGCTGGACAGAACATGGAAAATTCCCAACAGGTCGCTGCTCTCCTTTGAAATTTGGCTTAAAAACCTTTATTTTGTGCCTGTCTTCTCCCTGTTTTCCAAACACCAGAACTCCAGGAGAGATCCTGCATTGGCAACATTAAAAATTGGGAATTCTGGGGTGGCAGATCAGTCTCAGAACTTCTGGGATTGATCAGTTCTTCATTTTAACCTTATCCCCACCTCTCAACAGTTTAATTACTGCTTTAATCAACCTCCAATTTGTTTAATGAGCGAAATCCAAGCGTTTCACCCCCAGCACCTTGGAATTGTGGATTAAAACTCACCTGAAGTCCTGGCATCGATTCCAAGAGGGAAAATCGATGCCTGGCACTGGCAGCCGTAACCTTGGCAGGGACAAAGGGACAGCAGAGGACAGCAAGGGGACACGGGCTCGGCTCCGGGTGGGGTCAGGAGGGAGGACGAGCCTGATTTGTCTTGATTGGAATAAAAAAAATCCCACGGGAAAGGGCAGGGATGGGAGTGGTACCAATAGATATTTTATTTGTTAAATAAATAGAAATTCTTTACCTTATGCTCTCTAATTAATCTCAAAATTAAAGCTGTTCAGCCTCGGTCCTGTCACCGCCATCTATCAGAGCACAATTAACTCATCTATCAGCACGCAATTAAATCTTTTCTCGTTAATTCCCCATTAACTCAATATTGTTTTCCCCCCAAGATCAGCAGAGTTTATTCCAGCCGGGACTCCCTCAGCACTGACCCAAACAGGAGAAGATTTCCAGTTTTCCCTTTAGGAACGGGACCATCCTAGAAGGGAAACCACCCCAAACCCGCTGCTTTTCCTTAATCCCAAAGAATCCCAGCTCGGCGCCTCTCCCTGTGTGAGGGAACCATCCCGCCAGCCGATCCTGGCGGAGCTGGGATAATTGCCTGGAGCAGGGACACGGGGAGCAGCTGCTCCCAGCCCAGAGCCAATTACCACATCCCCTCTTCCATCCCATCCCGTCCCAGCCTCCTCCTGGAGCAGCCGGAGCGCGAGGCCAACCCCGGGAGCCGCGGGTCAAGGGCTGCTCCCGCTGATCCCAGGCCGTTCCCGGCTGGAAGTGACTCTTCCATAAAACATCCCGCTCCCGGGAATCGCTTCATTTAGGAGCGGCCCCGCTGAGCAGGGGGGGAAGGAGACAGATTGGCGTTGGCACAGCGGGTTGGAGACGCTCATTAATTCAATTACAGAGCAGGGAAGGATCCCGGAGCCGGGGAAGCAGCTCGGAGCTTATCAGTGCTGGTGGCTCCTTCCCTGATAAGGGCCAGGCGTCTCCAGGGGGACAGGGACAAGGAGGACAGACGTGCTGGCAATTATCCCACCGGCTGTTCCTGCGAGGAAGAGATTTCCAGGCGGATTCTGCCTGGCTCTCACTCCCAGTGTCCCTTCCAGTGACCACCCCGGGCTGTGGGAGCTGCCCCGGACGCGGCAGGGGTGGAACGGGATGAGCTTGAGGGATTTTCCCACCCAAAGCAGGCTGGGGTTCTGGGATTCTCCTGCGTGGAAGGGGATCTGCTGGAATTTGCTGTTTATCTGAGACAGGAAGGCAGCTGGAACTTGCCAGTGGCACTTCGTCCCCAAAGGGTGGCCCAGGCACGGTGTGGATCAGGCAGGGGAGGGCTTTGTCCCTCTTGTTCCTCCTCGTTCTCAAAACCAGAGTCAAACCTGTGTCTGAACACCCCAAAAGCAGCTTCAGGCTCGTCCCAGCCACGGAACAGAATGGTTTGTACTGGTTTGTACTGGTTTTCACTGGTTTGCACACCAGTAACCAACTGGTTTGAGGTGTCAGGAGCCAGGGGAGCTGCAGGGACAGAGGGGACCTGCCAGGTGTGTCCAGAGCCGTGAAGATCCCGGTTCTCCCCTCTCCTCCCTCGCCCGGGAGAGGATTTCAGAAGAACGCACCAGGCAAGGTCTGTGCAGGCAGAGGAGGAACCTCAGGGACAGGGGGACATTCCCAGCTCCAGCTGTGGTGCTCCAGGAGGTCCCTGGTCCTTCCTCCCCGTGTCTCCAGGGATGCTGGTCCCTCTGGAAGGGCGGGAACGGTGCGGGATGCTCGGTGGGGACGGCAGGTTGTGTTCCCACAGCCAGGGCCGGGCTGTGCTGACAGATGGGGTGGGGTTGTCACATCGCTCCTTCTCTCCTCCTCCTCGCTGCTGGGCACACCCTACAAAACTGAGAAGGAGGATTTTTTTTAGGAAAAGCCGAGCAGAGCTGAGCAGGTTTTCCCCTCTCCCGCAGTTTGGTGCCAAGCCCAGAGCGGCACGCGGAACTACGGGCCGGTGTTCGAGGAGCAGCCGTCCCACACCCTCTTCCCTGAGGGCTCTGCAGAAGAAAAGGTCACCCTGTCCTGCCGAGCTCGGGCCAATCCTCCCGCTACCTACAGGTGAGCTCCGGGCTCCCTCTGCGCCTGGAACCGGATAAAAACATCCAGAACTCTGCTTTCTCCCCTCCACTTTATCTATGGAGAAATACTGACTTGGGAATGAGATTCCTTGTCCTGTGAGGAGCTCAGGGAGTTGGGAAGGGTTTGGAGAATCCTGAGGGAGCTGGGAAGGGTTTGGAGAATCCTGAG
>NC_031795.1:4667020-4669559 GCF_001522545.3 Parus major | reverse complement strand
GACAGGAGGAGAGGGAACGGCCTCAGGCTGGGCCAGGGGAGGCTCAGCTTGGACAGCAGCAGGAATTTCCTCATGGAAAGGGCGGCCAGGCCTTGGAAGTGGCCAGGGAGGTTTGGAGTCCCCGTCCCTGGAGGTGGCAGCTGGAGGTGGCACTCAGGGCTCAGGGTGGGCATCGGGCACAGCTCGGACTCGCTGACCCCAGAGGGACTTTCCAACCTCAACAATCCCACAATTCTGAGATATTCCAGTCCCCTCCCAGGTCACAGCTCAGATCCAAATCCACCTCCAGCCCCATTCCAGCTGGAAAACCACCAGGCCCAGCCCCACAGGGATTCATCCCTGCTCCCATTTCTTCCGGCAGGTGGAAGATGAACGGCACAGAGCTCAAGCTGGAGCCGGATTCCCGCTACAGGCTGGTGGCCGGGGATTTGGTGATCAGCAACCCTGTGAAAGCCAAGGATTCCGGCTCCTACCAGTGCGTGGCATCCAATTCCAGGGGCACCGTGGTGAGCAGGGAGGCCTCGCTCCGCTTTGGCTGTAAGTTTGGCACCCCCAGGTGAATTAAACACAATCACAGTTAGGCCTGGCTTAAACTGAGCCTGCCTGGAGAAAGGCTTGGAGAGAATCTCTCCAACGCATCATCCCATGGAGAAATCCCCTGGCACTTCCATAGAAATCTGGAGAATTTGGAGTATTACGGAGAGAGGCAATGATAATTTTGGATCTTCCTCTGCACAAACCCACCAGAGGAGGGGCAGAGAAAGCGCAGAGGTTCCTCCAGCTGTTTTTCCTGTCCAGGTTTCACTCTGCCTGTTCAGTTTTGCAGGAATTCTCGGCGGAAGAGCGGGACCCCGTGAAGATCACCGAGGGCTGGGGGGTGATGTTCACCTGCAGCCCCCCGCCCCACTACCCAGGTAAGGGGGACACAGCAGAGCACGGGGTTCCCGAATTTTCTGGGAATTTCAGGGAAGGAAATTTGGGGTTAACGCAGAGTTTGTAACGCAACAAAGCAGAGGCAGGACTTGGTGTGTCCATGCAAGGACCAATTCCAGCTGGGAATCCCACTGGATCCATCCACCCAAGCCTGGAATCCCCGTGGATCTGCCCCACCTGGGAGGACAAACCCATCCAGTTTATTCCTTTCCTTTTTCCCCCAGGTTTATCCTACCGGTGGCTCCTGAACGAATTCCCCAATTTCATCCCGGCCGACGGGAGACGTTTCATCTCCCAGACCACGGGCAACCTTTACATTGCCAAGACTGAGGCCTCGGACCTGGGCAACTACTCCTGCTTTGCCACGAGCCACATCGACTTCATCACCAAGAGCGTCTTCAGCAAGTTCTCCCGCCTCAGCCTGGCTGCAGAGGGTCAGTGCTCTGGGATTGTCCCAAAAATGCCAATTCTTATGGGAAAAGTCCGAATTAACAAATCCCTCCACAGCGCCCAAATCGCTCTCCAGCCTCCCTTAAGAGCTTCAAAAATACGGATGGGCTGGGGTGGGAAGGGAGCAGCTCTCTCTCCAAGATTCCATTTCCACTCCATCCATGGGGTTTCTCTATTTTTAAAGGATAGTTCTGGTACTGGGAAAAGGGAATTAAACAGGAGGAAGGCCTGGATGGACACGGATTGGAGCCACCTGGGATAGTGGAAATCCCATGGCACGGGTGGGATGGGCTTTAAGGACCCTCCCAACCCAAGCCATCCCAGGATTCTGCGGTTCTCAGGAATTACGGAGCCCTGAGATGCTCCCAAGAGATTTTCAGAGAGCTCAGCAAGAGCTGTCTGAAGAAGAAAATGAAACCTCTGTCCCCTCACCCAAACACACAAAAGGGTTGGGAAGTCACCTCATGTGTCCCTCTGCCCTTTGAGACCCCCTGGGTGGCGTTTCGGTGTCACCCAGGTGCCCTGAGCGGTGTTTTCCCCGTGGCAGATGCCAGGCAGTTCCCACCCAGCATCAAGGCCAGGTTCCCCACGGACACCTACGCTCTGACCGGGCAGCTGGTGACCCTGGAGTGCTTTGCCTTTGGAAAGTGAGTGCTGCGTCCGCGGGGATCGGGATGGAGATTGGGATGGGGATCGGGATGGGGATCGGGATGGGGATTGGGATGGGGATTGGGATGGGGATTGGGATGGGGAGGGAAGGGCAGAACTTCCACACCTCCTCTCTCTGATGGAGAACCAGAGATGGAGGGAAATGGGAGAAGGGAGGAGCTGGCTAAAGCCAAGGCCCGGTGGGACAGGACAGGGGTGGTCATGTGGGGAATGAGCTCAGCCCGGATTCACCAGCTCGGCTTTCCTGCAGCCCCGTGCCCCGGATCAAGTGGAGGAAGCTGGATGGGCCACAGTCCTCCAAGTGGATCGGCAGTGAGCCCCTGCTGCAGATCCAGCACGCTGGGTTTGAGGATGAGGGGACGTACGAGTGTGAGGCAGAAAACGCCAAAGGGAGGGACACCCACCAGGGCCGCATCATCATCCACGGTAACGCACCCAAACACATCCCTTATCCATGGGGACACACCCAAACACATCCCTTATCCAC
>NC_031795.1:4662260-4666431 GCF_001522545.3 Parus major | reverse complement strand
AGGGACACAAACACGTGTCCATTCAAGGAACACATTAAACACGTGTCCTTCATCAAAACGGACACATTAAACATGTGTCCTTCACCCGGGGAACGCATTTTAACTTCCCAGAGCGCGCCAAGGTGCCCCAGGCAGTGCTCTGAGGGTTTGGATGAAAACCATGCGCTCTAATCCTGCCTCTTACCAGCCCTAATTAAATCATTGCCAAGCCCCAACCAAGACCTGCAGGGATCAGGGAAACCTTTCCCCAGTGGGCACATTTGGGCCGTGGTGAGGGGAGAGAAAGAGCTCCAAACGGGCTCTAAAATCATCACAGCAAACATCAGGGAACCAGAGAAGGAAGGAGAGTGATAAAAATCCAATTTGGCTCGTGCTCAAGATCCTCTCCAGGCCTGAGGAGCTTCCACTGGGGTTAATGCTCCGAGCTGTTAACCAGATCTAGTCAAGCTAAAAAACTTCCCGTGGTTACCTTGGCTTGATCCCAGTTTTTCTTGAAGCTCAGGAATAGCCCGAAGCTGAGAGAGGGAAGGTTTAGAGGAGATACCAAGAAGAAATTCCTTAGTGCAAGAGTGGTGAGGCCCTGGCACAGGGTGGATGGGCATGGTGGCACAGGGGCTGTGGTTTCCTCATCCCTGGAAGTGTTCCATGCCAGGCTGGACGGGACTTGGAGCAGCCTGTGATGATGGAAGGTGTCCCTGCCCATGGCAGAAGGTGGCACTGGGGGACCTTTAAGTTCCTTTCCAAACCAAACCATTCCGTGATTCGATGATTCAGGAACAGCTGAATCTCATGAAGAGAAACCAATTCCTCAGCCCTGGATTCTGCCCTGACCTTGCACAGCCGGAGCCCAGCAGGACCCGGCCGTGCCTCTCCCTGCACGAACAGCCGGGGCTGTTCCCGTGGCAGGTCCCGCTGTGCCAACGACTGTGCCGGCAGTGCTGGCACAGGGACATCCTTCTGCCAGCCTGGCACTGCCACCTCTCAGCTGAGCTCCTTGGCTCTGCCCCCTCTCTCTTGTCCCCTGCAGCCCAGCCCGACTGGCTGGACGTGATCTCGGACACGGAGGCCGACATCGGGTCCGACCTGCGCTGGAGCTGCGTGGCCTCCGGAAAACCGCGGCCCACGGTGCGGTGGCTGCGGGATGGGCAGCCCCTGACGTCCCAGGTACCCCCCAGCCAGCTCTGATCCTGCTCCTCCAGCCCCAGCCCCTCCTCCTGCCTCGCTCCTGCATCCCCGCCCCGGTTCTCACCCCCGCCTCCCTCCTCCATGTGCCCCCATCGGGCTGCGAAGCGACGGCACCATCCCCAAATCCCCTCTCCTGGCGCTGCCATCCCAGCCATCGCTTCGTGCAGCTGCAGGGACTCACAGCCGGCCAGCAGGGAGGACAAACAGCGCCTCGTGCCTGTCCTGGTGTCACCTGCACCTTGCTGCTCAGGTGTCTCGGCAAACACAGCACGGCAACGTGGCAGAGTGGCTTCACAGACATAAAAACAAATCCTGCGTTTTCCCGCACGGAAAATCAGGCTGGCCTCGAGGAGTCTGTGATGAAACTCAACCCTGACCCAGCCGAGGACTGAGCTCCATATTTTTTTTTTTTTGTTTTCTCATCTAATGGGTTCACCCTCTTGTTTGCACAGAACCGCATCGAAGTGAGCGGTGGAGAGCTGAGATTTTCCAAGCTAGTCCTGGAGGACTCTGGCATGTATCAGTGTGTGGCTGAGAACAAGCATGGCACAGTTTATGCAAGTGCTGAATTAACAGTGCAAGGTAATTCCTCTCTCCCAGAGCTCTGGGTTCCAATGGGACACTGAAAAAAAATCTCTTCCTAATATCCTGGTGTGATCCTGACATTGTGATGTCGCAGTGAGATAAGAGCAGGCAAAAAACTGCTTCGCTCACCACTGAAATGTTTTCTGGTTCAACAAGACGCTGTGCGAGCCCTTAAATTTTAAATCCTGTGTAAATTCTGTGTGAAAGCGAACAAAAAGAAATCTGTTCGCCCACGGGAAGTGGACAGGACATCCAGCAGCAGCACTACAACCTCTCTCCCACTACAAATTCCTCCTTTTTGGAGGAAAGAGGTCAAAAAACAAAAAGTTCAGCCTCCATTCCGCCTGCTTTGATGGACAGTGACTGGAGCTGAACTGCTGCCAAACTTGTTCCATGTTACTCGAAAAGTTTATCTCCTCATGGAGAGGCCAAAGATAAATCAAAGGCCTTGAGCACCAACTGCTCAACACTGAGGCCAACAGGTAAATCCCAATTCCATCTGCAATTCCAGCAGGAGTTTCAGGCAAGCTGGATGTCTGTGTTGGTCAGGATATTGAAGAAATTATCCTCGACATGTTCCAAAGCAGCTGTTGTTGTGTCTCTCAAAGACCTTGCACTTGTTAGGGTCATTCCCATCGCTCCGTCCCACTCGTGTGCCACATAATTCCTGCCTGGCAGGCATCAGGATCCACCCGGCAGCCGAGGAATTCCTCCCTTATTCCGCTCTCCAGACTCTGCCTCGCTTCTCTTACCGAGCCATCCAACAACAAATCTATTCCTGCTGAAATTCCCCCCAGGGCAGCGTTTCTAATCGTGCCTTAATCCTCTTTTTTTATCCCTGTAGCTTTAGCTCCAGATTTTAGACTAAACCCGGTGAAGCGCCTGATCCCGGCAGCCCGGAGTGGGAAGGTCATCATCCCGTGCCAACCACGAGCAGCACCAAAAGCCACCGTGCTCTGGACCAAAGGGACAGAACTCCTGGTCAACAGCAGCAGGTAGCAGCACAGAGTCAGCTCCCACCTAGAAAATGCAGCTAAAATCTTTTTATTTTTTATCAGAAGACTGGACTCGATGATCCAAATGTGCTGCTGCATCCCTGATTTTTTTTAGTCCTCTAATTTCCTCTTTAGCAAACTCCCACGCGATGTTTTTCTGCCTGATTTTGTCGCCAGTTTCTCTAAAAATCAGTGGAGATTCCCAAATCTCCAGCACGAGCGGATCTTTTAGCTTTCCTTTGTGTGGCTGCTCTTCCTTTGCAGGGTGACGATTACGGCGGACGGGACCTTGATCCTGCAGAACATCAGCAAATCCGATGAGGGGAAATACACCTGCTTTGCCGAGAACTTCATGGGCAAAGCCAACAGCACTGGAATCCTCTCTGTCCGAGGTAGGGATGATCATCTGGGGTCAATTGAGCAAGAAACGGCTAAGAATGAGTGATGTGATCTTTCTCCCCTCCTTATACTCCCAAAAAACAGAATAATCAGGGAATCAAAGTGATTTCAGGTGGAGCAGCAAAACTTCTGCCTGAGCCACCAACAAACGGCCCTTAAGAAAAGCGTTTCCATTTCCTAATCCCTCCTCTTCCTCCTGTGAAGAGCTGCTGGAGCAGAATGAGGAGCTGGAAGGGTTTGGATAACGGGACGGGGATATTGTGGCTAACGGCCCTTCCCGCTCCTTCCCTGCAGATGCCACCAAGATCACGCTGGCACCATCGAGCGCCGACATCAACGTGGGCGAGAACCTCACCCTGCAGTGCCACGCGTCCCACGACCCCACCATGGACCTCACCTTCACCTGGTCCCTGGATGATTTCCCCATCGACTTCGACAAGTCCGAGGGGCACTACCGGCGAGCCAGCGCGGTGAGTCCGGAGGGAATTCCGGAGCATCCAAAGGGATGGAAAATTAATTCCACGCTGGTTATTTGCGTGTTTGTGACCACCAAAGCTGCTCCATCACTTTGCCCAGAGAGGTTGTGAATTCTGTATCCCTGGAATTGTCCAAGGCCAGGTTGGACATGGCTTGGAGCAGCCTGGGATAGCAGAAGCTGTTCCTGCCCGCGGCTGGGGTGGAATGGGACGGGCTTTAAGATCCTTCCCAATTCAAACCATTCCATGATTCCACGATCACTCCCTTCCTAAACCGGCGGAGAAAGGGAAAGACCTGTGGATAACGGCAGGCAGAGATCACTCAGTGATCAATCAATGATTGATCAGTGACCACTCACTGATCACTCAATAACCACTCACTGATCACTCATTGACTACTCATTGATCACTCACTGATCCCTCAATAACCACCCACTGATCAATCAGTGATCAATCAGTGATCACTCAATGGTCACTCATTGATCACTCAACCATCACTCATTGATTACTCATTGATCACTCAATGATCAC
>NC_031795.1:4654826-4662050 GCF_001522545.3 Parus major | reverse complement strand
CAATCAGTGATCAATCAGTGATTACTCAATGACCACTCAGATCACTCAACCATCACTCATTGATTACTCATTGATCACCCAATGATCACTCATTGATCACTCATTGATCAATCAGTGATTACTCAATGACCACTCAGATCACTCAACCATCACTCATTGATTACTCATTGATCACCCAATGATCACTCATTGATCACCATCCCAAGCCAAACAGACCCAGCACAGGCTCAGCCTTGGCCATCACTGGATCCATCTCGGATCCATCCAGCTCCATCACCCATGGGGGAATCTTTCCCCATCTCCCTCTTCTCCACCTTCACCCAAACCCAAACCACTCTGACCCCTGGGCTGTGACCGGGCGCCTCCTGATGCTGTCCCGCCGTGTTCTCCCGTTGCCCTGCAGAAGGAGGCCATCGGGGACCTCAGCATCTCCAACGCGCAGCTGCGGCACTCGGGCCGTTACACCTGCACGGCCCAGACCGTGGTGGACAGCGCGTCCGAGTCAGCCACGCTCACCGTCAGAGGTAATTCCCTGTGGGAACATTCCCTGCTCCTGACAGAGCAATGGCACGGCCTGTGCCCTCAGCTGCTCCTTCCTCGTAACCGCCTCGCACCCAGGAATTCTGTCACATGGCCTAGTGGGTTTTATTTTCACCCAAAACTTGGGTTTGATTATCTTGGAGGTCTTTTCCAACCTTTCCAACCAGGCTTAGGAGCTTTTCCAGAGCCTAAAGCTGGCGGGGAGGCTTCCCAGCTTCCAGAAAAGGAAGGCTGGATATGAATTTAGGACTTGCAGAATGCACAGAGGGATAAACCTCCAGATCTTCCACATCAGTGACACATTTCCCATCCCCCCAGGACCTCCAGGCCCGCCCGGGGGGGTGGTGGTGAGGGACATCGGTGACACCAGTGTCCAGCTGAGCTGGAGCCGCGGCTTCGACAACCACAGCCCCATCGCCAGGTACCTCATCGAGGCCCGGACCCTCCTGTCCAGCCAATGGAAGCAGATGCGCACCAGTGAGTGTCCCCACGGTGGCACCGGTGACAAACCGAGGCCACCGGCCACCGGCCAGTCCTGGCTCCGTGCTGCTCCTCGCTCTATTCCTTCCCCTCTGCTCTTACTGGATTTTACAGATCCCGTAAACATCGAGGGCAACGCGGAGACAGCGCAGGTGGTGAACCTCATCCCGTGGATGGATTACGAGTTCCGGGTCTTGGCCAGCAACATCCTGGGAATTGGGGAGCCCAGTCTGCCCTCCAGCAAAATCCGGACCAAGGAAGCAGGTGGGTGTGGAGACAACCGTGGGTCTCTGTCCCCACCGGGGATGGTCCCAAGGGATGAATCATCTCCTGGAGAGTTCCTGGAGCTGAGGCCACCACAGGATTTTCCACCTTTTTGCCTATTTCTGTGTCGAAGATGAGCAGGGTTAGAACTGCGCTTCCCAGCACTACATCCAGCTGGGAATGTTCATTCCATGTCCAGCTGCTTGGACAGAAGGGATGGGAGAACAGCAGAACTGCACCCAATCCACCAAATGCAAACCAGCTTCTTCCTAATAAAACTCCCCTCCACATCCCTGCTTTTGAGTTCCATCCTTGTCCTCTCCGAAACCAAATCCTTGTCCCATGCCCCTAAATAACCTGGTCAGGCACAAGCTGGAATTCCAGCCAGGATTTTCATAGCTGAAAACAGAGCCCAGACTTTTCCCAGGATCCGTCCCATCCAGTGTCACCGGTGTCACGCCGCGTTTGTGCTCCTCCATCGCTCTCACCTTCTTAACCCAGACTCTGTTTTTCTTTGGGGACCTCACAGCACCGACGGTGGCACCGTCCGGGCTTGGCGGCGGCGGAGGGGCTCCCAACGAGCTCATCATCACCTGGACGGTGAGTTGGGAACAGGGAAAGCACCACGGGGGGACCACGTGGCATTTTCTGAGGGGGGAAATCAGCGCTGCCACCCCAGTTTGGACGCGGGGATGAGCCCAGGGATGGTTTGGATGGACCCGGCGCACGTTTCCTTCGGGAAATCAGCACCACCATTCCAATTCGGATGAACCAAAGGCTGGTTTGGATGGACCAAGGCTCCCTTTCTCTTCCCAGCCCACGCTGCGGGACTACCAGAACGGGGATGGCTTTGGGTACATCGTGTCCTTCCGGAGGAAGGGCAGCCAGGCCTGGCTGAGGGCGCGGGTGCCGCACGCGGAGTCGCTGCACTTCGTGTACCGCAACGAGAGCATCGCGCCCTACACCCCCTTCGAGGTGAAGATCAAGGCCTACAACAGGAAAGGGGAGGGCCCTGAGAGCCTCACGGCCATCGTGTACTCGGCAGAGGAAGGTAAAGAGCAGGGGGAGAGCTGGGGATGTCCAGCATGGAGAGGAGAAGGCTCCAGAAAGTGCTCAGAGCCCTTCCCAGGGCCTAAAGAGGCTCCAGGAGAGCTGGAGAGGGGGCAAGGGATGGATGGGATCTTGGGATGGAATTGTTCCCTGTGAGGGTGGCCAGGATGGAATTCCCAGAGAGGCTGTGGCTGCCCCTGGATCCTTGGCAGTGCCCAAGGCCAGGCTGGCCAGGGCTTGGAGCAGCCTGGGACAGTGGGAGGTGTCCCTGCCATGGCAGAGGGTGGCACCAGATGAGCTTTAAGGTCCCACCCAAACCATTCCATGACTGTACAGACTCAGAATTCCCAGCTTTGTCCAACCCACCGCCTTTCCTCAGCCAGACCCCTGCAGATCTGTGTCCATCCAGGAGCTCAGAGGTTCCTCTGGCTCCCAGATTGGCTTTTCCAGCACAACATTCCTCTACTCCTTCGAAGACGCAGAGTGACGATTCCCTGAGCCCAGCCCCGACCGCCCCAGAGCCTCGGGGCAGACACGAATCCCAGAGCTCACAGCTGTGGCCCTGCTCGTCCTCCTAAATCCCTAAATCCCTTCCCCTCGCTCCATAACACAACACCAGCTGTCTGCCAGCGGGATGAAGCCGCGGGAAAACCTTCTGTTCCCGACAGGGCCCAAAGTCAGGAAAAGGATTTTGTTCCTGTCTTTCAGAACCCAAAGGGGCTCCTTACAGGGTCATCGCCAAGTCTGTCCTGTCCTCGGAGATGGATGTGTCCTGGGAGCCCGTGGAGCCGGGAGAAGTGACCGGAGTGCTTTTGGGATATGAGGTAGGAGATTCCAATGGGAACGGGAGACCCTGAGAGCCCAGCAAGGGAAATTCCCCCGGGTTATGTGAGGTGAAAGGAAACAGCTGTGATTCCAGAGGTGGGGATAATTCACACCACATGGTTCTAACAGGGCTCTCTCAGGAGAGATTAAAGGGATCCATCCCGTTTTTCCTGCCTGCCTTTCCCAGGAGGCTGTGGCCTCATTCCTGGGCACACACAAAGCAAAATACACAGACACAAACACCCAAAGGTCCTTCAGCATGGGCTGACTCAGGATTTGCAGATCTCCCTCCTAAACCCATCCTGTACTTTTCCGTGCAGATCCGCTACTGGAAGGACGGGGACAAGGAGGAGGCGGCTGACAGAGTGAGGACGGCGGGGCTGGTGACATCGGCTCATGTCACCGGCCTGAACCCCAACACCAACTACCACGTGTCCGTGCGAGCCTACAACCGGGCAGGGACCGGCCCCCCCAGCCCCTCCACCAACGTCACCACCACGAGACCTCGTGAGTGAGCCCTGACCCCTCCACTTTCCACAGGATCCCCCAAAATCACCCAAATTTTGATCTCAGTGCTCTTGTTTGACGTCCTTTGAATGCCCCGTAGTGGTGACAGCCCTGCCGAGGTTCGGGGGATGGCAGGACCAGCACAGCCTTCTCCTCACTCCCTCATTTACCCAATCCCTGTCTGCTCTTACATCCCTCAGCACCAAAAAGGCCACCTGGGAACATCTCCTGGACTTTTTCCGGCTCCACAGTCAGCATCAAGTGGGACCCCGTGGTGGCCAAGGCAGACGAGTCGGCAGTGACGGGGTACAAGGTACGGCCAGCGCGGCTGGGCTTCTCCTGGCGGAGATCCAAGGAAATCACAGGAACTCAGCGTTCCCTCTTCCCACAGATGCTCTACAGGCAGGATTCCCACTCGGCCCCCACCCTGTACCTGGCCAGCAAGAGCCAGATCGACATCCCCATCCCCGAGGATTTCACCCACGCCTTTGTCCAGATCCGGGTGACCGGACCTGGCGGGGACGGGACGCCGGCAGAAGTTCACATCCTTCGGAACAGCGGTACCTGTGCTCCTCCTGCCATGCCCACCCACTGACCACACCCACCTATTGACCACACCCACCCCACTGACCACACCCAATTGACCACACCCACCCCACTGACCATGCCCATTAACTGACCACACCCACACACTGACCACACCCACCCCACTGACCACACCTACCTCACTGACCCTGCTCACCTCACTGACCCCGCCCACCCCAGTGACCAACCCACCCCACTGACCACACCCACCCAATGACCACACCCACCTACTGACCACGCCTACCAACGCGCTCCTCTGGCCACACCCATCCATGTGATTCCATGATCGCCCTCTCCATGCCCAAATTCCCCTTCCCAAGGTTCTCCCCAGGCTCTGGAGCTCCAAGACCGGAGCTCAGCCACAGGAAGGACTCAGTCTGCCCCTCCCATCCTGGCCACAGCACAATCCCAATAAATTGTGTTTTAAAATCCCTCTCTCCCTTCCAGGGCCATGGGAGAACATCCTCCCGCAGTGTTTTAGGTTGAGACTCTGGAATTGGGCTTTTCTGGAATTGTTTTTTCCTGGAATCAGCCTTTGGTTTCCTCGTGCTGTTCACTCATAGGAATTCCTGACTCTTCCCAAACTCAGTCCAGCCTGACCCAGCTTTAGGATTTGCAGCCTCGAGACCCCACAACACCCAACTTCCCAAGAGTTAAGAACTAAAAACCATTTAAGTTTTCCACTAACAGTGAAATCCCAGCTCCGTGGGGCCGCATCTCCAGCAAATTCCCTAAATTCAGGGCTGAACTCTCAGTGTCCACCCCCAAATTCCTGCTCCCAGCATTCCCAGGAGTTTCATCAGTGCCAAACACACAAAAAAACCCCACAAAACCCCACTTCCCCCAAGCTCCCCGCAGTGTCCGCACCACCCCACAGCCGCCCCTTCCCTGTTCCCGGTTTTTCCAGGGACGAGCATGATGGTGGAGGACTCGGGGACGAGGCCAGCGCCACACGTCGTGGTCATCACCACCAACTCCCTGCTGATGGTGGCCCTGATCAGCTCCCTGGAGCTCTGACCGCGCCCCGGACGCGGCTCCGGACACGATTCCTCCCGATCCCGCGGGAATGAGGCGACGTTCGGCAAATCCCACTTGGGAGCGGGGCGGCACCGCGGGGAGAGGATTGGACCACGTGGTTGGAAGGGAGGAAGAAATTAAAAACAGCTTTTTTTTTGTCTTTTTTGGGTTTGGAGGAAGAGAAGCTTTCATACAAGACATGGGTCTTTAACCGATTAAATGTTTTTTAAGGAAAATGAGGAAAAGGAAGAATTCTCTGGGAATTCTGCAGCCAACTGCCCCACTCCCCCTCACTGTATCCGTAGGTTTTCTGCCTTATTGAAGCCATGTATGAGATAACCAGACTGCTAAATCTGACTTTTTTTTTAACTCTGTACAGTGAATTCCACGTGGGGACGGGGACTGAGGAGTTCAGGGACACCCATCCCACCACAGCCAGCTCAGAGCATCTGTGGGACGGGATTGATCCTTTTTTCCACAAAAACAAGCACCAAATCCTGCAGGAACCAACCCAAGGAGACAAATCCTTGGGAGGATCAAGCTCTGCCCCAGCCTGAAAAGCTTTTTTTACAACTCTGGTGTTCACTTGCCGCACCAGCCTGGTGCTTGTCTCAGCTGTGAGGTGCAAATTCCGTGTTTTCCCATATCCCACCTGCTTTGGGGGTGGATTTGCCACCCTGTTTGCCTCTTTCCTTTCTGTTTGGGGAGAAGAATCCCTAATTCAGGCAGCTCTGCCTAAAAATGGAGGTGTCAATAAATCCGATTTCAGAGGAGCGGAGAGAAGGACTTTTAAAAAATGACAAAATGAAAAGAGGAATGGGAAACTCCAGGAAGCCACCACTGGAACAACAAGGAAGATTTGGACTCGGATTCATCACCCCGCACTGAGAATTCATCCAGCCAAAATTCCAGGCTGGGATTGGGACTGCAAAGGCTGAGATCCAGCCAGGAAGCGGCTCTGGATTCCAGCTCCGATGGCTGCCGGACATCCCAAGGAAGCACTGGGATGCTGAGGAGCCCTCTCCACTCCAGAGGCTGGGAAAAGCAGGAATGCTGAGCTGAGCTCCCACAGGACTGGCTGGGAATTGATGTTGCCTGTTGAAATCTCTGTCTCCCAGTAAAGCAGTTGACCAAAGTTAACGAGAATTGATTGGTGTTGCCACTGGGTCCATCCCAAGGGTGGTTTTAGGGACTTTTCCCCGGCTCTGATTCCTCAATCCCAGAGAAAACAGCGCCAGCCTGGGCAATTCCAATCCCAGAATTTCCTGGCTGAGCCCTGACGAGCAGTTTTCCCTTTAAACGCCAATTCCTCGTTCTTTTTAGCCCAGGTGGTGGCAGGGAAATCCCTCTCCAGACAGGGCAGCTCAGGCTTTGCTAAGCCCTGTTTTGGGCAGTCCCTTCTGCCATTCCGTTGATCCAGGGTTGGGAGAGCCACGGGGAAGGATCTGCACCTGCAAATCCGGCATTCAGACCTCGGGAAACGACAAAAATGTACGTTTAAAGCCCAGCCAGAGCCACCAACGGGAGGAAAAGGCTTGGGATCCTCCTTAAAACCTCTCAGAGCTTCCTAAAATACAGCCCAGGGGTTAAAGGTGTGCAGAGACAGGGAGAGAACTGGAATTCCTTGGATTTGGAGGGAAGGATGGAGAGAGGGAAGGATGGAGAGAGGGAAGGATGGAGAGAGGGAAGGATGGAGAGAGGGAAGAATGGAGAGAGGGAAGGATGGAGAGGGAAGGAGCTCCTCCCAGCTCCAGCCTCTGGTGATCCCAAAGATCCCGGAGCTCCAGGCTCAGCTGGGCTGGGGCAGCTCCTGCTCTATCCCCAGGAGCTGCAAGGACAGCACTGGCCACTCTGAAAGGACAGTACTGGTCACTCTGAAAGGACAGCCCTGGTCACTCTGCAGGGACAGCACTGGTCACTCTGCAGGGACAGCCCTGGTCACTCTGAAAGGACAGC
>NC_031795.1:4653793-4654476 GCF_001522545.3 Parus major | reverse complement strand
CTGGTCACTCTGCAGGGACATCAGCAGCGAGAGGGAGAGGTGGGGACAGGAATTCTATCCCAGAGGATGAAGGAACAGGATGGCAGCTCCAGAAGCAGAGGATGGAGGAGCCAGAAAGCCCCAAAATCAATTCATGGGGTTTTTCTGCCATCCAATGACGCTGATATTACTCGGCTGAGGGAGGCCTGAGGAGATCCCAGGGATTTCTTCCCAATCCCTCTGCTCCCAGCTCCTCCTGGATCTGCCCAGAGCAGCCCTGAAAGCTCTTGATGCTTCCTAAAGCTTGGGACCATGGAAATTCCTCCAGCTGGGAATGGGGAGCACAAAGAATTCCCAGAAAGTCCAGGGTTTCCATGGAGTTCAGAGTTCCCAGGGTTTCCATGGAGTCCAGGGTTTCCATGGAACCTGTGCCATCATTGTCTCCAGGTGAAAAATTGGGAAAAAGGAGTTCAGGCACCAATTCAGAGCAGAGAGGCACTTTTTTCCTAAATTCCTGCCATTTATGGTGGGAATTTAGGGGCAGTGATGAAGAAAAGATGATTTTGCAGGGAGAGATGGAAAAAAGGAGGGATGGTGATGCTCTTCCAAGGGTTTTTACTTCCCTGCTTGCACTGAGCTCCAACCTCTGCTATTCCCTTTTCCTGTCTTCTCCTTCTCCTCTCCTCTCTTCCTTTCCCCTTTCC
>NC_031795.1:4641823-4653563 GCF_001522545.3 Parus major | reverse complement strand
TTCCTTCCTTTCCTTCCTTTCCTTCCTTTCCTTCCTTTCCTTCCAACATCCCTCAATCCTTAAAATCCCTTCAGAAATCAAAGAGCACCCCAAAAAAAATCCCATTAATTGTGACAGCTGGACCCCAGTGGCCATCCCAGCCCTCAGTCTTCAAATAAAAACTCCAATTACGGATTCATTTTCCCTGCTCTGGGCATCTGCCTCCCCTCAGAAATTAAAAAAACCCCGCAATCCAAAGATGAAGGAGATTTTTGGCTCCCGCCCTGACTCCCCCAGCAGAGCTGGATTGTGCCGGAGCTTTCATCCCGCTGGATTTGGGAATCCCAGCTGGGCCCAAGACGCTGAAATTTCCATGACAAAGAGCAGAGAGGGTCCTGCAGATGGGGCAGCTCTGGACCATTAACTCCCAGCCCGCTGTGATGGGTCATTCCCAATTTTTCCACGTCCAGGAGGTGAAAAAAAATCCCTCTGGGAATCAGCTCTGGAAAGTGCCTGGTTTGGTTTTCATTCAAATAAATAAAATTAATTTCCCTCCGTGCCCGTATTATTCAACATCAAAGCATTTTTTTGTCATTCTGGTAAAAGGAAAAACTTGGGAATTTTTGATTTTTAATGCTGGAGCTGTGCTGTGGTTTTCCCTGGATTTGGGTGCCCCTGTAGCTCACAGGAAAAAAGGGAACAAACAGCAAATAAGGAAGAAAATAGAAAAAAAATGAGGTATTTTATAAGTCACTCCATGGATTCCACTCCCTGCAGAATTCCTGGTTTATCCTCATCAATCACCGGGAAAAATGAAAGATCCCAACCCCACTGAGGAATCCCGTAAGGGTTTTAGGGATGAGCTCAGCTCTGATCTCATCTCCTGCTTCCCGCTGCTCCCTGCCCTGCACAAACCCAGGAATATCCCAGAAAACGCCTTTTCCAGGATTTCATGGAAGGGAATAAACTTCCAGAGGGAAGTGGGGCATCCCTCACCCCCAGAGCTGGGAGCAGAACTTGGATCAGACGGAAACGACGCCGGCTCAAAAATCACCACATTCCTCACCCCTGACCTGGGGCAGCTCCATCCCCCCAGAATTCTTGGAAAAGCGGGAGAAATGGAAGGAAATTTGACAGGAAAAAGGATGGGAAGTTAAATTTAAAACCCCCAAACACCTCGAGGTAAAGCACAGCCCCTTCAGAGGAGCTGGGAGCTCTCTGCTGTGGCTCAGGGCAATCCAAAGCCTGGCTGGATCATTCCAGAATTCCACTGGAATCATCTCCAGCCCTGTCCTGACCTTCCAGGCTCCAAAGTGGCCGAAAATATTCAATAATAAACCTCGTCTGTTGAAAATAAATGATAAATATTCCTTTAAATTCCATGGGATCCATGGAACTCCCCGAGTTGGAAGTTGGAAAATCCAAAATGTAGATGACTCCCAAGAATCCCACCCTGAATTCCTAATCCAGGCTCCAAAGTGGCTGAAAATATTCAATAATGAGCTGTGTCTGTTGAAAATAAATGATAGATATCCCATTAAATAGTGATGGGATCCATGGAATGCCCCAAGTTGGAAGGGAAGGATCACCAAAATCCAACAGCGGACGATCCCAAGAATCCCATCCTAAATTCCTGAATTCCTAATCCATGCCCCAAAGCAGCCCAAAATATTAATTTACCAATCTGCTGCAAACAAAAATATCCCATTAAATAGTTATGGGATCCACGGAATGCCCCAAGTTGGAAGGGAAGGATCACCAAAATGCAGCGGCGGACCATCCCGAGAATCCCAGCCTGAATTCCTGATCCTAATAAAGATCGGAAGACGGGGAATTGCGTCGAAGTCTGTTCATTTCCCGCGCCGCTCTGTTCCTGCACACCCTGCCCAGGCAGCAGAGGCCAAGGCTGAAGAGGATCCCCAGGATCACCCCGCTCCCGACTCCCAGCACCGCCTCGTAAATCCACTGCTTCTCCCACGGATTCCGCCAGCGCTCCGGCTGCGCGGCGCCGCTGCCGTTCCCCGGCGGCTCCTCCCCGTTGGCCGCCAGCTGTTGCTCCCAAGTCAGGGATTTCTGGAAGTCGAGATCCACCAGATCCCTGGGGATCACCCTGAGGCCGAAGTAGATCCTCTTGACGAGCTGGAAGGAGCTCAGCACCTGCACGTCGCAGCGGTAGGTCCCGGAATGCGACTCCAGAGCTGGCAAGAAGCTCAGGGAAGGGCTGGGATTGCGGAAAGGATGGAACAGGAGGTCGTTGGTGGTGATGAGCCCGCGGGCGAACCTCCAGGTGTAGCTGAAATTCTGTCCCTCCAGGCCGGCGGTGTCCGGGGAGAGGCAGGTGAGGCGGATGGGATTTCCCTCGGGAACGCTGAGGTGCCGGAGGCCACATATCCAATGGCTGAGGCAGCGGGAACGCACCAGGGAGCAATTCCGGCGCTCCCCGGCCGGGCTGACCTCGCACAGCCGCTCCTCCTTCACGCCCAGCCCGCAGGTGACGCTGCAGGGCGTGGAGTTCACCACCACCATGGCCTTCAGCCCCAGCGGGATGGGCTCCGACCCCGCAGGAAGCTCCGAGCCCAATCCCGACCCCGCGGGAGGCTCCGGCTCCGAGGGAAGCGCCGCTGGAATGCACAGGGCGCACAGCAGGATCACCGCCATGGGGCTCTGCTCCATCTCTCCGGGTGGTTTTGTGTCTGGGTTCAGCGCTCCAAACCCCCCGGAATCATTCCATAAATCTGCCGGATCCTTCGGGATGTCTCTGACATCCCGCCAGATCTAATCCTTCCACCTGGGAAAATCCTCCCCGAATTGAGCTGGAGGCACAACTGAAAAAAAGACACGGCAAGGAGTTACTGGATCCAGCAGGGCGGGAATTCCAGGAATTCCATTGGGAATGTTCTTCCAACAGGACAGGATGTTCTGATCCATTGGATCCAATCCAACTCTGCCCAAATTCCATCAGTTTTGGGTGCGTTGGGCAATTTAAGATTGAAATTCTCCCCTCTCCCTAAGAGTTCCCACATGATTTTCGATGGATTTTATTTTAGATGGATTTCCACTGGAAAAGGAGCGGCTCCAGTTTCGTTTTCCCACCAAACTCCAAACTTCCAGCGGGAATTCCTGCAGGAATCTCCCAAATAACGCTGCGGAGTGTGAGGAAACCCCAAAATCCCAATTCCTCGTAGTCCAATCCCGACTGACACAAACACATCCCAGAGTCTGGAGCACTCCCAATCCCAACATCCCAACCTCTACTCGGGCTGATCCATGGGAATCCGGGCTGGGAGCTGCTGTGGCTCCGGTCACTCCGTGTCCACACCAGGCCCTGGAGCTGTTCCCATGGGAGCAGCTCTGACATCACAGCCGGGGCACAACGGCCCCAAACATTCCAAGGAAGAACCTTGGGAGCTGAGGGCTCCCAGGGATTTCTGGAAGCTCCAGGTGAGGCTCTGGATAAAATTCCCAGCCTTGGGAAGAGACGCAGGAGTTGGGAGAGCTCCCAGAGCCCTCATTCCCAAGGGATCCGACCCCAAACTTCCACTGATGGATCCAGAGAAATCATTCCCACGCTGCCATCCCAGGAAAACGCTCAGAGAGGAGATTCCGGCGGGATCCGTGTGGTGCTCAAGCATCCCAAAAAAATCATGCAGCTCCAAAGTGGTCTTCCCTGGAAAATCCAGGTTTTTTGATGGAGGAACCTCCCCCAGCTCTATGGAACCAAGTTCTCCATAGCTTTTGACGGCAATTTTATGGAAAAGGCATCCCATAATCTCCTGCTGAGCATCCCTGGATTCCCACAGGGATTTGGGTTTGCCGAGTTCTTCCGCAGGTAACGAACATCCGGACATTTCCCTTCCTGACATTCCTTCAACTGAAGAATTCCTAAAGCTCCAGGAGGATTTTCCAGCCCTGGAGTTGCCCTCCCCTCCCAGCTCCGTGTCCAGCTCCCCTTTCCCGGCCTGGCACTCGGGGATCAGGGAATTCCCGACTGGTTTGGGTGGGAAAGGACCTTAAATCCCACCATTCCACAATGCCAGGGTGCTCCAAAGCCCGTCCAGCCTGGCCTGGGACACTTCCAGGGATGGGACAGCCACGGATTCTCTGGGAATTCCATTCTCTGAGCGGCCAGAGTTTGGTTTTACTCCAGATTTCCTCCTCTCCCTTCAATAAAACCAACAAAAAATACTCTAAAAAACTCCAAACACGGGGAATTCCCAAATTCCCCAACTTTTCCATGGAAAAGCCAAGATTTACCCGTGGATTTTAGGAAATGGAAGGTACCTCTTTATTTACAAACACAGAGCCATCACCACTGCCAAAGCTGATCCGATATTGTACAAAACCAGGGAATAAAATAAGGATGGGAATAACTCGGGAAAGAGAATAAGGATGGGAATAAAAAGGAAATAAAATAAGGATGGGAATAACAAGGAAATAAAATAAAGATGGGAACAAAGTGAGAAATAAAATAAAGATGGGAATAACCAGGACAGAAAATAAGGATGGAATAGAGTGGGAAATAAAATAAGGATGGAAACAAACCGGGAAATAAAATAAGGATGGGAATAACAAGGAAATAAAATAAAGATGGGAACAGACCAGGAAATACAGATGGGAATAAAGCAGGAAATACAAGGATGGGAATAAAGCAGGAAAGAAGGATGGAAACAAACCAGGAAATAAAACAAGGATGGGAATAAACCGGGAAATAAAACAAAGATGGGAACAAACTAGGCAAGAAAATAAAGATGGGAACAAAGTGAGAACTAAAATAAAGATGGGAATAAAGCAGGGAAGAAAATAAAGATGGGAATAACCAGGACAGAAAATAAGGATGGGGATAAAGTGGGAAATAAAATAAAGATGGGGAATGAAGCGGGAAATAAAATAAGGATGGGAATAAAACAGGAAATAAAATAAGGATGGGAATAAAGTGGGAAATAAAATAAGGATGGGAATAAAGTGGGAAATAAAATAAGGATGGGAATAAAACGGGAAATAAAATAAGGATGGGAATAAAATGGGAAATAAAGATGGGAATAAAGCAGGAAATGAAGGAAAGGCTTTAAGCCAAGCTGCAGGAGCTCGGGCTGTGCCGCAGGAATTGGGGTCAGGCCCAGCCAGGGCGGGTTTGGCACGGCAGAGTCGCCCCACAAGCAAAAAAGAACAAAAATCCCAATGGGAATTTTACACTCGTGGTCAGAAATGTCCCAAAATGAACCCAAACGTCCCCAAAGCCCGGAGTGGAAACGTCGAGGTTTGAAGAATTGCGAAAGCTCTGATTTCCAAATGTTTTCTCTCTCCTGGATTTTGTATCTGCACGGTTCTGGCTGCAAACTCATCCCTTCCCAACTCCCCTCCTGCCTTTTCCTCCAGGAAATTCAAATACCTCCTGATAATCCCAAAAATTCCACTCAGGGGGAAACACCGAGAGCAACGAAACGCCGAAGTCTGGGGGGAAAAAACGGGGATTTAGGGGTGAAATTTCCTTTTTTTGGGATGCTGGTGTGGGTAAGAGGTGCCAGGCTGTGGGTGCTGGACAGGGAAAGTGCTATTCCCATTCCTACAGGGAATCCTGAAGGAATAAAAGGTTGGGAATGAGCTGGCAGCTTCCATTTTTAACCCACGAGTGGGAAAAAACAGAAACCCCTTTGGAAAAGTTCTGTTTCAGTTCCGAGAAGAAAAAAAAAACTGGGTTTAATTTATCTCCTGGTGAGGGAGGAGCCTGGATATTCCCAGGGAAGAAAAGGAACAAAACCACTGGGAAGGACGGGAGGGAGCTGCAGCAGAGCTTTGGGAATCACAGGCTGGGATAAAAACCATTGGAAAATGAGTTTTTTTTATCTAAAGCTGCCCCTTCTGCCACCGGCAGAGTGGGAGAAATAAACACCAAAGCAAGGCAGATTCCAGAGCGGAAATTCCTGAAAATCTGGGCTGGGATCAGCGGCTCTGCCCTGATCCTGTCACCCAGAAAAGCTGGGCAGGAATGGGCTCAGCGAGACGGGAATTCCCAGCTGGAAAAGGGGGGGCTTTGCAGGATCCAGCCAGGAATCCAAATCCACTCTTTGGGGTGTTCTTCCATCCGGGAATGATGCGAGATTTTGGGAGATAAAGGTGGAGAGGCTCTGGAGTGGCGGGGAAGGGGCTCAGGTCACTTTGGGACAGGGATTTGTCCCCGGAATTCCCAACTGGAGCTCGGTCCGAGCCTTCTCCGCGCCAGCTGTGCCTGATCCACGGAGAGGCAGCAGGAGGGCGGAGGCTGCTCCCTCTTCCAGAGTCATTCCTGCCCCAAATCACTCCCTGAATCCATGGAATTCAGTCTGTGCCAGTCCTGACTGAGAATTCCAGCGTTTCCACGCTGGGGAGCCAAGAGAGGAAAGGAGACAGGGAGAGAAGGAAGAGTCTTCATAGCAACTCTGAGATTGCACCACCTGCTAGAGAGAGCAGAGATGGAAAAATGAGTGGCTGGCCCCATCCGGAGGCTCCCAGAAAACCAGAGAGCCCCAAATGGAGCAGGAAAAAATGGGAAATGCAGGAAAAAACTGGGAAATGCAGGGGAAAAAAAATAAAAATGGGAGAGGGAGAGATTTTTGTAGCTAAAACCCAAAATTTCAGCACCAGGAGGAAGCTCTGGGATTGATTTGAGATTCTGGGAGCGCAGCACAGCTCAGGAATTCTTCATTCCCAAACTTACCTGGTGGCAAATCATTCCTAATTCCCAAATTTTCCGAGCAAAACCCGAGGAAATCGAGGCCCACCCTCAGTGAGGGTGAAACCAGAGCGGAGGATTTCATCCTCAGCTGTGAAATGATGGGATTGCTCTGGGTTTTTTAAGCCGAGTTTAACACCAAAAATCGGATTTTAACGTTTGCTGCCAGCACAGAGAAATGAATCCCAGTCCCAGCCATGCAGCTCCCAGGTGGAAATCCCAAAGATTTTCCAGGAAAACTCTCCCTGTGCAGCTGCTTCAGCCCTGAGTTAGTTCCTGCAGCAGAATTCCCAAATTCCCACTCTGTGCAGGGAAAGGGAGCCTGGATCCAAATTCCTTGGGAATTTGGGATGTGCTGGAAGCCCAGGAAAAGCTGGCGGCCCAAAATTTTGGGAATTTTAGGTACAAGGCGTAAGGAGAACAAAGGAAAGAGCGAATTCCACGGAATTCTGTGGGTTTGGGAAGAGCCAAGGATTGGATTCTTTCCTCTCCCTGTGTGGCTCCCACAGAGTCCAGCACTGGGATCCACTGGGAATCTGCTGGATCCTCCCAGGCCAGGAATTCCATGGAAATACGGATTTTCATGGAATGCCAGGGTTTGGATGCCTTAAATCCCATTCCATGGGCGGGGACACCTCCCACTGTCCCAGGATGCTCCAACCTCAATCCTTGGACATTCCCAGGGCTTCCTCTGGGAAAACCTCACCATTCCAGGCAGGAATTTTTCCCTATTTCCCTTCATCCCACACCTGCATGGAAAACACCTCCAAGCCAGCACAGGCAGCAAAGCCTCAAAGCAGATTTCAGGGAGCTCTGCTGATGGGAAAAACCGAGCGGAATTCCGGAATAAACCCATTTTTGAGGAAAACAAATTCCCAGGTTGGCTCAGGAATCTCATCCCAACCCAAAAGCTGGGAAATAAATCCCAGGGTTTCCTGCACCAACAGCAAATCCACACAAAAATCCTTCCAAACAGGGCTGGGAAAGGAGGGGGAAAGCAAAAAAGCCGGGAAAGGAATTTGGCTGCTGCATCCAGAACGTTCCGGAGGGATCGGGATGGGATTTCCCAGCCAGGAAGGAATTCCCAGCTCCACAGAAAACAAGGAATTAGGAAGAGAAAGTTGAGAGTCAGCAGCCCTTGGCAGTGCTGAGCAAAAATGGGAATTAAAGAATGAAATGGGAATTAAAAATTAAATGGGAATGAAAGATTAAACGGGAATTAAAAATTAAAGTGTTTTTCTGAGAGCTCCCCCTGCTCATCCAGCCCCTCCAACACAGAAAATCCAAGGATCCAGCACAGTTTGGAAACCCAGGATTGGGATTCTCCCCGGAAATCCCAATCTTCAGGCTCCAGGCCGTGATCCTTCCTCGTTTCTGTTGTTAATTCTATTAATTAGCAGCGATGGAAGCAATAATTAGCATGAAATTAATGATCTCCAAACCAGCCCTGTGAGGATCCAGGTGATTCCTGCCATCCTTGGAAACACCCGAAAACCTTGGAAAATCCCCCAAAAAATTCCCTCCCCGAGGCAAATCCCACCCAAGGATGCTCCAATCCCGGATTTTTCCAGGTGGAAACATTCCCAGATAACATTCCCGAGGTTTTTCCATAAAAAAATTCCCATTCCTGGAAGTAACAGAGATCAGGACGAGCAACAGCGAGGAGCTGAGCAGGAAGGAAAGGAAAAGAGGGAATAAATCACTCCTGGAAAGCCTAAAATCCACGGCAGCAGCTGCTGGGACCAAGGAAATGCAAAATTTGATCCATCAAATCCGACTTTGGAGCTGGTTTTTACCCCAGATCCGAGCTCTGGGTTAAAATCTGGTTTAAAAATCATCACTGCAGCTGAAATTGTGCTCTCTGTGCTGGGCCTGGAGGAGCTTTTCCCAAAAAAAGAGAAGGAAATTGGATAATGGGAAATTATCAACTGGGTTTTAAACTGAAATTTAAACTGGAATTAAACTGGAATTCAACTGGAATTTAACTGGAATTAAACTGGGATTAAACTGGAATATAAACTGGAATTTAACTGGAAGTTAAATTGGAATTAAACTGGAATTTGAACTGGAATTAAACTGGAATTCAACTGGAATTCAACTGGAATTTAAACTGGAATTTAAACTGGAATTTGAACTGGGATTTAACTGGGATTTAACTGGAATTTAACTGGAATTTAAATTGGAATTAAACTGGAATTTAAACTGGAATTTAAACTGGGATTCAACTGCAGCTCTGGGATTTTATCCCAGGGTTTTTTATCAACAAATCATTTTTGATGCTCCTTTTTCCCCTGTTCTTTCAACGCTGGCACAAAAAACCAGCGGAATCTTTCCCTATTCCCTCAAAAATCAACCCCAAACTTAGATATTTTCTTAAAAAATTAATGAAAACAACTAAAATAATTATAAATTATAATTATAGATATTATTATAGTATATAGTTTATGTATTATATATGTGTATATAATATATATTACATACTATATAATTATGTTATATATTACATTAATAGTATTTAATAATATTATAATAATGATATTAAAGAAAATATATGTATCATATATTACATAGTCATTATATTATATATTATACATATATTATATTACATATATTATATAGATATATTATGTATCTACATAATATATTATATATATTATATATTATATGGATATAATATAATATAAATTATATTATATAAATCACATTTTATATTCTATAATATATATATTATATACTACAGATTTTTTATTTTATATACACACATATATTTTATACACATTATATATAATTATATGTATATTAGTATAAATATAAAATTATTATCATTTATATATTATATATATAATACATAGAATTTATTAACTCAATTATAATTATATAAATACAATTTACATATAATTATAATTATTGAAAATAAATATAATGATAATATAATTAATTATTATATAATTAATATATCATTATAATATTATTAATTATTACATAATTAATATATAATTATAATGTACTAATGATTATATAATTAATATATAATTATAATGTAATTAATTATTATATAATTAATATATACTGATAATGTAATTAATATATTATGATTATATGATTAATGATTATATAATTAATATATAATGATTATATAATTAATGATTATAGAATTAATATATAATTATAATATAAATAATATATAATTATAATATGATTAATGATTATAGAATTAATATATAATGATAATGTAATTAATGATTATATAATTAATATAAAATTATAATATAATTAATATATAATTTTAATATAATTAATGATTATAGAATTAAATTATTATATAATTAATATGTAATTTTAATATAATTAATATATAATTTTAATATGATTAATGATTATAGAATTAATATATAATTATAATTAGTGATTATAAAATTAATATATAATTTTAATATAATTAATGATTATAGAATTAATATATAATTATATAATCACACATGATAATAAATATTAATTCTAAGTACACAAATTATATAACTAGTAATTAAAACAATAAACATACATAAAATAATTATCACTCCCACCCCAGCTCAGCACCCGCCAATCCCCAGCACCTCCCTCCATCCTCCATCAACTCCAATTCCCTACGCTAAAAACCCAGAAAAACCTCAAAAAAAACCCCAAAAAACCCCAATTTTGCCTCTCCTTGCCAGCAGCTGAGCGGGAATTCTGGGAATTTCGGGAATTCTGGGAATCTCGGGAATTCTGGGAATCTCGGGAATTCTGGGAATTTTGGGAATCCTGGGAAGCTACAGAGGCCTCTAAGGAAGGAGGGACCACAAAGCAAGGCCACCGAGCGGTTCCTTACCTGTCAGGGGCTGGCCCAGCTCCGCCTGCACCTTCCCCTTGGCCGCTCCTTCCAGAGGTAAAGAACCTCTGTCCCCTTTGTAGAGTTTCGGTTTAAATGGAGAATCTTTGTCTTTACCTTTTGATCCTTTGGGCCTGCCTGCTTGCTTCTTCTTGGATTTACCGTCGCCCTTGACGCCCAGCAGCGGGTGAACCTCTGGGAAACCGCGGGGTTTGGGGTCAGGCGTTGGGGGAAACATCGGGATTTGGGGTGGGGGATAACGGGCTTGGGGTGAGGGGTGATGGAAGGGGGGCTGGGGTGGGGTTTGGGGTGAGTTGTGGTTTAAAGTGTGGGGGGAATGGGGATTTGGGGTGAGTTGTGGTTTAAAATGTGGGGGGAATGGGGATTTGGGGTGAATCATCCCTTAAAATGTGGGGGGAATGGGGATTTGGGGTCAGTTATCCCTTAAAATGTGGGGGGAATTAAATTATGGGTCAGTTATCCCTTAAAATGTGGGGGAATGGGGATTTGGGGTGAGTTATCCCTTAAAATGTGTCCACAAGAAAATTCTGTGTGAGATAATCCCACACAATGTGGGATCAGATCCCTCCCAACACCCTACAGCCCTGGAATCTTGGCACTGGATCCCTCCTGATACCCTAAAACCCTGAAATCCTGGGATCAGGTTCCTCCCAACGCCCTAAACCCTTGGGATCAGACCTCTCCTAAATCCCAAAACCCTTGGGATTGGCTCTCTCCCAAAGCCCCAAAACCCTTGGGATCGGATCTCTCCCAACATCCCAAAACCCTTTGGATGGAGTCCCTCCCAAATCCCAAAACCCTTGGGATGGGATCTTTCCCAAACCCTTTGGAATTAGATCTTTCCCAAACCCCAAAAACCTTGACTGGATCTCTCCCAAATCCCAAAACCCCTGGGATCGTATCCCTCCCAAAGCCCCAAAACCCTTGGGATGGGCTCCCTCCCAATTCCCAAAACCCTTGGGATTGGATCCCTCCCAAGATCCCAAAAACCTTGGGATCAGATCTTTCCCAAACCCCAAAACCCTTGAGACTGGATCTCTCCCAAAAATCCCAAAACCCTTGGGACTGGATCCCTCCCAGATCCCCAGAACTGTTGGGATCGGATCCCTCCCAAATCCTTTGGGACGGGCTCCGCAGGCCCCCAAACCCTGGGAATCCACCCCTGAATCCCGGGAATCCAC
>NC_031795.1:4632600-4640053 GCF_001522545.3 Parus major | reverse complement strand
AAATTATTTGTATTAAAGCATAAAATAAATTTAAATATTTCCTGTTAAAGCAAAAAAAAACCCCTGAAATAATTTGTATTAAAGCATAAAATAAATTTAAATATTTCCTGTTAAAGCAAAAAAACCCAACCCTGAAATAATTTGTATTAAAGCATAAAATAAACTTAAATATTTCCTGTTAAAGCAAAAAAAACCCTGAAATAATTTGTATTAAAGCATGAAACAAAGTTAAATATTTCCTATTAAAGTAGAATAGGAATTTTAATTAAAATTTTATTTCTATTTTATTTAGAAATAAAACATTTCCCATTAAAGCAAAATACAAACTTTAATATTTCTCATCAAAAAAAAAAACAAAAAAAAACCCTAAAATAATTCCTATTAAAATAGAAAATCCAATTAAATTTAATTTCCTAAAATCCAATTAATTAAATTCTGGGAAGCATTCTGTAAAAAGTAGAGCCAGGAAAAATCCTCATTCCCATCATTTTTCACTTCCCAGGATTTTTTTTTTCCTTGTTTTTGGGCTCCACCACGTGGCCAGGAGGGATCCAGAGGATTCCAGGGAAAGCTGGGAATTCCCTGGAATTCCCTGGGAATGGTTTTGGGCATCACCTGTCTGCTCTGGCTCGCTCTTATCCTCGTCCTCGATGTCGAATTCCGATTCCCGCTCCTCGTATTCCACGTTTTCATCCAGCTCCTTGAAATCGGGGGCAAAAGCGCTCCAGTTTTCCTGGAAAACGGGAAAAAAAAGCAGGTTTGGTTTAAACAGCACTGGATTCCCTGGATCCCGGGAATTCCAAGGAATTAAATATCCTGGAGGGGGTTTAAAATATGGATCTGGCATTTGGGGATAAGGGAGAGAGTTGGGAATGGCTGGAATGGGTGAACTGGGAATGGTTGGAATTGAGTTGGGAATGGCTGGGATTGGTTGAGTTGGGAATTGTTGGAATTGGAGAGTTGGGAATGGATGGGATTGGTGAGTTGGGAATTGTTGGAATTGGTTGAGTTGGGAATGGCTGGAATTGGTGAACTGGGAATGGCTGGGATTGGTTGAACTGGGAATGGTTGGAATGGGCAAACTGGGAATGGCTGGAATTGGTTGAGTTGGGAATGGCTGGAATTGGTTGAGTTGGGAATGGTTGGAATGGGTGAGTTGGGAATGGATGGG
The DNA here is from genome assembly GCF_001522545.3 of Parus major. NCBI lineage: Eukaryota > Metazoa > Chordata > Aves > Passeriformes > Paridae > Parus > Parus major. The sequence goes on along the minus strand of NC_031795.1, from coordinate 4,638,882 downwards.
ATTGGTGAGTTGGGAATTGTTGGAATTGGTTGAGTTGGGAATGGCTGGAATTGGTGAACTGGGAATGGCTGGAATTGGTTGAGTTGGGAAGGTTTTTCCAACTGGAATTATTCTGTTCTGCAATCTCACTGAAATCCCATAAAAGCACCAAAAATCAAGGAAAAATCCCATAAATGCATGGAAAATCCTCCTTTAGGTCCATGGAAAATAAGAGGCTGGATAAATGAATTCCAATGAAAATCCAGCATCAAAATATTCCTTAAACATTGCAGTGGACATCGCAAACCTCAGCTGAGGGTTCACATCCTGGAATTACAGGAGGGGGAAATTCCATGGAAAATGTCCCTGGGATGGAGTTTAAGGATGAATCCAAAGCTGAGCTGGAGTTTTGAGCTCAAAATCCCAAATTAAAATGAAGCAGGAAAAGCCAAGAATGTGTTGGAATGGGAATTCCTCAAGGATTTAAACACACAAAAATGGAGTCGGTGGGGAATGATGGAATGATGGAATTCCAGACTGGTTTGGGTGGAAAAGGAGCTTCAATCCCATCCCATTCCATGGGCAGGGACATTTCCCCACCCCAGGGTGCCCCAGCCTGGCCTGGGACACTCCCAGGGATGGGGCAGCCAAGGATTCTCTGGGAATTTCCAAGCTGGGAATGAGTCAGGAATGGTGAAACTGGGAGTTTTTATGGAATCATTTATGGAAATGGGAGTTTGGGTTGGAGGATCTTAAGGATCATCCCATTCCCAACCCTGGCCATGGGCTGGGACACTTTCCATGATCCCAGGTTGTCCCAAGCCCCATCCAACCCCGGGGACTCACAGGGATGGGGCAGCCAGGGATTCCCAGTCCCTGGGAAGGATTTATTCCCAATATCCCACCCAAACCAGCGCCAGGAATCCTGGAATGCTTTGGGGGCTGGAAGGAATCATCACCCCCACACTTCTCCCTATCCCAGATCGCTCCAAAACCCCAAGGGAACGATCCCAAAGCCTCACTCACCACCTGGTTCTGAGCCCATATGGAAACCACCCCGCTGGAAATGGAGGCGATGATGGGCCGCACCGGATGCCACTGCAACCAACCAGAGGACACAAAACCCCCTCAAAATGAGCCAAAAACGGGGCCTCATCCCCAAACCCCGAGGAGAGCCGGGGGGTTTCCGTACTGCCACGTCCAGCAGGAGCTCGCCGCGCGTTCCGTGCAGGATTTTCACCAGGTTGCCGATGCTCTTTTCCCAGATGTAGAGCGCATGCTGCCGCGCCGAGCCCGCCACGATGTACTCGCCGTCCCCCGAGAAGCAGCACTTCTTCCAGGGGGTCCTGCAGCCAGGGGAAATCGTGGATCAGGGAATTGGTTTGGGATCGGGGAGATGAGGTTTTCTCTCCCTCCCGCTCGGTGTTTAGAGTTGAAGCTGTTCCCAATCCCGGATGAGGGAACGCCCCCTTGGCCACACGGGGTAGGGAATATCCCGAGTGGAAAAGGAGCCATCGGGATCATTGATCCAACCCCCAGCCCTGCACAGAATCCCCCCCGGTGCCAAAACCTCCCACAGCCTTTGGGGTCTGACAATTCCCTGGGAAGCCTTTTCCAGTGGCTGAGCAGCCAGGGAAAAGCAGCCACGCCTGTGCCTGTCCCTGTTCCCCAAATCCCATCCCTATGCCTGTCCCTGCTCCCCAAATCCCTCCCTGTGCCTGTCCCTGTTCCCCAAATCCCTCCTTGTGACCCTCACCTGTTCCCCAAATCCATTCCTGTTCCCCAAATCCTTCAGCCATCCCTGTACCTGTCCCTCAAATCCCTCCCTGTGCCCTCACGTGTTCCCTAAATCCATTCCTGGTCCCAAACCCCTCCCTGTTCCCTTTCTGATCCCAAACCCTCCCTGATCCCAAAGCCCTCCCTGTTCCCTCCCTGACCCCAAACCCTGTTCCTGTTCCCCCCCTGACCCCACTCTCTCCCCGTCCCCTCACCTGTTGACCAGGTCCTGCAGTTTCTGCATGGGCTCGGGCTCGCCGTCGCGCCCGCAGGTGAGGATCTCCCGCCCGTCGTACACGCGGATGATCCGGTCGGCCGTGTTGATCAGGAAGCAGCTGCAGGAAAAGGGGGATGAATCCATGAAAAGCCGTTAAAGATCCCATCCCACGGAGGAGCCGGGGGCTGCGAGCAGCTCCCCGCGGGTTTGGGATGGGCCCCGGAGGCGCTCACCTCCCTTTGCGGGCGAACTCGATGGATTTAATGGCCGTGGTGTTGCTGGTCCCTGTGGTCACTCTGAAGGAAGCAACAAGATCCTGAGTGTCTGTTTTTAAGACCAAGATCTGAAGATTGAGCAGACAGAGAACAATCAGTGGCTTCACCTGAAACAGAGCCCTGGGAGCCCACCCGGGGACACTGCGGGAGCTGCTGAGACACAAAGGCCAGGAAAACATCCCAAAAACGCGTCAAAAACAGAGTCAGACAAAGATCCCAGAATCCCTGAGGGTGGAAAACCCCTCCAGGATCATCAACAGATCCCTCACCTGTTCCCCAAACCCTGCAGCCACCTCTGCACCTGTCCCTGTTCCCCACCCCTGTGCCTGTCCCTGTTCCCAAATCCATCCCTGTGCCCCTCTCCTCTTCCCAAACCCATTCCTGTGTCCCTCACCTCTTCCCTAAATCCATTCCTGCTCCCAAATCCCATTCCTGTGCCCCTCACCTCTTCCCTAAATCCATTCCTGTTCCCAAACCCATCCCTGTGCCTATCCCTGTTCCCAAATCCATCCCTGTGTCCCTCTCCTCTTCCCTAAATCCATTCCTGCTCCCAAATCCCATCCCTGTGCCCCTCACCTCTTCCCTAAATCCATTCCTCTTCCCCAAACCAATTCCTGTGCCCCTGATCTCTTCTCAAATCCCATCCGTGTCCCTCTCCTCTTCCCAATCCCATCCCTGTGCCCCTGACCTCTTCCCTAAATCCATTCCTGCTCCCAAACCCATCCCTGTGTCCTCACCTGTTCCTAAATCCTATCCCTGTGCCCCTGACCTGTTCCCAAATCCCATCCCTGTGTCCTCACCTGTTCCCAGATCCCATCCCTGTGCCCCTGATCTCTTCCCTAAATCCATTCCTGTTCCCAAACCCATCCCTGTGCCCCTCACCTGTTCCCAAACCCCATCCCTGTGCCCCTCACCCATCAATCCCCACCCGGAGCACCGAACACCCCAGGAATTCCCCGGACACCCCAAACCCCCCTGATCCCTTGCACAGCCTGAGCCCCATCCCTTTTGCAGAGGGCAGTTCCCGGAGGAGCGGGGCTGACCTTGCCCTTGGCGTTCCCGGTGTAGATGTATTCCCCTCTGCGGTCAAACGACGCCACCACGTTGAGGTCGGAGTCGTCGTCCACGGGCAGCACCACGTGCTTGGAGTCAGAGAGCGTCAGCATCACCGGGGCCGACTTCATGGGACACACCAGCACCCTGTTCCTGCCAAACACGGGAAACTGGGAATGCCTGCCTCTGGAAAGGGAGCTCCAGGTGCAGAGAGACAAAAAAGGGTCCAGGAGTTCAGGGTATCCAGGATTTCCAGTATAAAAATATCCAGCTGGAGTGAGGAATTCAGGATTTCCAGTATAAAAAATATCCAGCTGGAGTGAGGAGTTCAGGGGATTCAGGATTTCCAGTATAAAAAAACATTCAGCTGGATTGAGGAGTTTAGGGTATCCGGGATTTCAAACATAAAAATATCCAGCTGGAGTGAGGAATTCAGGATTTCCAGTATAAAAACATTCAGCTGGAGTGAGGAATTCAGGATTTCCAGCATAAAAAATATCCAGCTGGATGGAGGAGTTCAGGATTTCCAGTATAAAAAATATCCAGCTGGAGTGAGGAATTCAGGGTATTCAGGATTTCCAGTATAAAAACATCCAGCTGGAGTGAGGAATTCAGGATATTCCTGTTTTTGCTGCCTCATTTTCCATACCCAGACAGCAAAACGAATTCAGCTGGATTTTAACCTCCCTCCCTCCTCCGAGTTTGTGCAGGGATTTGACACCCAAGGAGACATTCCCACACCAATTCCCAGGAGTGGGAAGCAAACTGGGATTACCAGGAATTTGGGAAAGACAAATCCCCCTCTTCCACTATCCCCACTTCTTTATTCCTTCCCATCCAATTCCAGCTCTGCAGTGAAACTGAGGAGAAGAAGGAAGGATTTTTCTTCCCTCCAACTTGGAAAAAGCTGGAAAATCCTCATAATTTAAAACATTCCTGTGCATTCCCCAATCTAAAAGTGCCATCCCAGAAAGCCAGGGGGGAGCAGGAGGCACTTACTGGTCGCGGGGGTGGTACTGCACTTTGAGGATGGGCGAGGGGAAGCGGAAGCGCTGGTCGCAGTCCCCGGACAGCACGTCCCACTGAGACACGATGTTATCGGTGGAGGCACTCACCAGCTTGTGCCCATCCCGGCTCCAGCTGCGGCACAGGGAGGCAATTCCTGGGATGTTATTCCTTGAAAGGGTTAAATGGGGCTGGGGGGAAAAGGAGCTTGGCAATTCCCAGGGAAGTTATTCCTAGAAAGGGTTAAATGGGGCTGGGGGGAAAAGGAGCTCAGGGAATTCCCAATGGTTATTCCTTAAAGGGTTAAATGGGGCAGGGGGAAAGGAGCTCGGGAATTCCCAGGGAAGTTATTTCTGGATGGAGTTCCCTGGGGATTCCCTGGCTGGAATTCCCTGGATGGAATTCCCTGGGGATTCCCTGGATGGGATTCCCTGGATGGAATTCCCTGGGGATTCCCTGGATGGGATTCCCTGGATGGGATTCCCCGAGGATTCCCTGGCTGGAATTCCCTGAAGATTCCCTGGATGTAATTCCCTGGAGATCCCCTGGATGGAATTCCCTGGGGATTCCCTGGATGGAATTCCCTGGAATTCCCTGGATGTAATTCCCTGGCTGGAATTCCCTGGCTGGAATTCCCTGGCTGGAATTCCCTGGGGATCCCCTGGCTGGAATTCCCTGGATGTAATTCCCCGAGGATTCCCTGGCTGGAATTCCCTGGATGTAATTCCCTGGCTGGAATTCCCTGGGGATCCCCTGGCTGGAATTCCCTGGGGATCCCCTGGCTGGAATTCCCTGGGGATCCCCTGGCTGGAATTCCCTGGAATTCCCTGGAATTCCCGGCTCACCAGAGGGAGCAGACGGGGTGGATGTGGGCGCTGATGATCTTGGCGATGCCACGGGTCAGGAAGTCCCAGATGACGATCCTGCCGTCGTTGCAGCCCACGGCCAGCAGCGTGCCCCAGCGGTTGAAGGTGCACGTCAGGGCCATGCTGATGCAGTCCAGGGTCCCGTCAGCCTCCTGCAGGGACAGCGGGGACCGGAGAGAGCCGTCAGAACCGGAGAGAGCCGGGAGAACCGGAGAGAGCCGGGAGAACCGGACACGGCCGGCCAGACCTGAGGGGGGACCCGGTGGGACCAAGCCCAACACGGGGGGACCCAGCCAGACCCAGTGGGACCCAGCCAGACCTGCTTGGACCCAGCCAGACCCAGTGAGAACTGCTCAGACCCAGTGGGACCCTCTGAGACCCAGCCAGACCCAGTGGGACCCAGCCAGACCCACGGGGAACCCAGCCAGACCCAGTGAGAACCGGTCAGACCCGGTGGGACCCTCTGAGACCCAGCCAGACTCGGTGGAACCCAGCCAGACCTGCTTGGACCCAGCCAGACCCAGAGAGAACCCAGCCAGACCCAGTGGGACCCTCTGAGACCCACCCAGACCCGGTGGGACCCACCCAGACCTGGTGGGACCCACCCAGACCTGCATAGACCCGGTAAGACCCAGTGGGACCCTCTCAGACCCAGCCAGACCCGGTAAGACCCAGCTCGGACTCGGTAAGACCTGCTCAGACCCCGTAGGACCCGTTCAGACCCGCTCGGACCCAGCCAAACCCAGGGGGACCCCTCAGCCCCGGTGGGACCCGCTCGGAGCCGCTCAGGCCGCCCGGGGGCGGCTGCGGGCCGGGAGCGCCGTTACCTCGGGGTAGTTCTGGCCGAAGGACTCTGCAGAGGAAGGGGAAGGCGGCGGCTGAGCGAGAGGCAGCCCCGGTACCGAACCCGCGCCGGTACCGAACCCGCGCCGGTACCGAACCCGCGCCGGTACCGGCCCCGCCCGGCTCGGCCCAGCCCCGCTCCCTGCTCATTCCCACTCCCATTCCCAGCCGCGCCTCCTCCGCTTCCCGTTCCCACCGCATCCCGTTCGCACCGAGCAGCTCCAGGCTCGCCCCCGCCGCCCCCGTTCCCAGCTCCCTCCCCATTCCC
>NC_031795.1:4628521-4632274 GCF_001522545.3 Parus major | reverse complement strand
CAGCGGCGCCGCTCGCTCCCGGGGCGGCGGCGGGAACGGGAACGGCAATGGGCGGCGCGGATCAGGCAGCGCGGCGGGCAGCCCCGGCGCGGCGCGCGGAAGGGGCCGGGTGGGCCCCGCGGCAGCGCAGAAAGGTTCCGGGTACGGGGAGCGACCCGCAGGGGGCGCTAATAAAGGAGCACTAATAATTAAAATAATTAAAATAATTCTTATTATTCTAATAATTAGCTAAAATAGCAAGGGGAATCTGGGCCCTTGCGGGTATTGCCTGGATTTCTACTGGATAGAACTGGCTGCTTTTGGAAAAAAAGGGAAAAAGAAATAAATAAAAGATAAAAGAAAAATAAAAGAAAAAAATTTAAAAAAATAATAAAAGTATAAGATATTAAAAATAAAGAAAAATAAAGATAAAACTAGAACAAAATAAAATGCTTTTAAAATAAAATAATAAAAATTTAAAATGAAATATTAAAAATAGAGAAAAAATAGAAAAATAAAATAAAATAAAAATAAAATAAAAATAAAAATAAAAATAAAAATAAAAATAAAAAATAAAATAAAAAATAAAATAAAATAAAATAAAGTAAAATAAAATAAAATAAAATAAAATAAAATAAAATAAAATAAAAATAAACCCTGATTTTAGGGATAAAAAGCTCTGGAATCTCCCAACACCGACTCCAGGCAGGTAGAGAAAATAAACCTGGGATACCCTGGAGATTCCCACATTCCACCCCAAAATTCCCCCCGAAAGATTCCACGGGGAAATTCCCAAAGAAACCCCTCAGGGAACTGGGATGGGGCCAGAGGAAAAGCTCGGGAATTGCAGACACAGAGCTTGGCCTTTATTCCAGTTTATTATTTCCACACCTCCCTGCGCCATCCCGAGGGCCATTCCCGCTTTTCCAGAGGTTTTCCAGAGGTTTTTTCCCCCCTCCTGGGGTCGGTGCTGCCTGAGGGATGGGGCTTTGGAAAAGGGTTGGGAATTCTTGGCACGAGCAGCTGGATTGGGATGGGACAGAGGATGGATCCATAAAAAAAAAAACCCAACAAAACATATTTTTGGAATGCCAGGAGAAAGGATGGATCCATAAAAAAAGTACCTTGGAATGGCAGATGGAGTTTGGATCCATAAAAAATCCCACTTGGGAATGGCGGGAGAGGTCGGATCCACCGGGAACGCCCGGGAAGGAACAAAACAAAGCCGACTTTTGTTGGTTTTTTCCTCCATAAAAAAGCTCCTGAATCCATTTATTGCACAAAGAAAGGGGAAAAAAAAAAAAAATCAATCCCACCAAACCCAACCTCAGCCACGGGCAGCTGGAATTTCAGCCGAGGAATTCCACCTTCCCTGGGAATTCCAGGGAGAATTCCCAACTCCCTGGTTCCTCATGGAGCCAGCAAGGGGCGTTTCCTGCTCCAGATCAGCCCAATTCCACCCCAAAAATGCAGGAAGCAAACTGGGATTGCCAGGAATTTGGGAAAGACAAATCCCCCTCTTCCCCTATCCCCACTTTTTTTTATTCTTTCCCATCCAATTCCAGCTCTGGAGTGAAACTGAGGAGAAGAAGGAAGGATTTTTCTTCCCTCCAACTTGGAAAAAAAAGCTGGAAAATCCTCATTTTTTAAAAATATTCCTGTGCATTCCCCAATTTAAAACTGCCATGACATTCCCATGAATTCCAAGCCCCAGATCCTGCTTTAAAAGGAATTTTGGCACTTTCCCTGGGAGGAAAAAAAAGATAAATTGGATAATTTTAAGGACTTTTTTTGTGCTGCTCCAAAGCTGAACCTCTGAGGAACGGAGCATGGAAACGAGGGAAGGTTTCTCCAGCCATTCCAAGGAATTTAAGGAAGCAAAGGAGAGGGGAGGAAACAAAAAAAAAGAGGAGGAAAAGGTGGGATTAGGGATCAATAGCTTATCCAGGTGGGGTTTTCCAAATCCCCGTAGAAAAAACACGGAAGCTTTGCTCCTGTCCATGTAAACATTTCCAGCTCCTTGGAGCTTCCCAACACTTCCTCATCCTGAAGTTTTGTGCCTTTTCCTTCCTCTCCCAGCGCTCTGGAATCGCTGCCAATGGCTGAGGGAGGAGCGGGATCGTTATCCCGGAGTTTTGGGAAGGGATTTTTCCCATCCCATGGATCGCCCACCAGGCTTGGGATGGGATTGGTGAAGCCTCCAGCGAGTCCCAAGGGTTTGGATTTTCCATGCCTTGGCCACGCAATTCCAATGGGATTTTCCATGCCTTGGCCGAGCAATTCCAATGGGATTTTCCATGCCTTGGCCGAGCAATTCCAATGGGATTTTCCATGCCTTGGCCACGCAATTCCAATGGGATTTTCCATGCCTTGGCCACGCAATTCCAATGGGATTTTCCATGCCTTGGCCACACAATTCCAATGGGATACAGGGCTGGGATTGGGATGGAGCCATCACCCCCCTGAGCCCCCTCCGAGCTCCTCCCTGTCCCCCTCGGGGCTGGCTCGGAGCTCCACGGCCGAGGCGGGGCTGGAATTCCCAAATCCCGCCGCGATTCCCGAATTCCTGCCGCGCTTCCCGCTCAGGTGGAGTCGTCCAGGCCTTTGTTGGGATGCTGGGAGCCGGCCCGGCAGAGCCTGTCCATGATTCCCTGCAGCATGGGCTGCACGATTCCCAGGAGAGGCCGCTGCGAGGAGTCCCCGGCCCAGCAGGCTTCCATCAGCTGCCAGCATTCCTCGTCAAACACCGGGAGCCGCTCCGGCCGCACCCCTGGAAACACACCGGGATCAGCGGGAATGCCAGGATCCCCCAGGGAGAGCCCAGCCCGCTGCTGACATCCGAGGGAAAAGGGCAGAGGGGTGGCAGCTCCTGGGAAAGGAGTTCCAGACAGGGAGCTTCCAGAGGGTGGCCAAATCCAGGGAATTGGGGGTTTAAACTCATCCCATTCCATAGGCACCTTCCATGGTCCCAGCCTGCTCCAGCCTGGCCTTGGATGCTCCCAGGGATGGAGCAGCCATGGATTCTCTGGGAATTCCATCCCAGCCCCTCCAGGGAAGGATTTATTCCCAATATCCCACCCAAAGCAGCAGAGGGAATCCTGGAATGGTTTGGGTTGGAAGGGATCATCCAATCCCGTGGGTGGGGACACCTCTCACTATCCCAGGCTGCTCCAACCTGGCCCTGGATGCTCCCAGGGATGGGGAAGCCACAGATTCTCTGGGAATTCCATCCCTCACAGTCAGGAATTGCTTCCCAAAAATTCCCTCTTTTACTGGACCAGCTCTGGTCCTGTCACTCCATCCCGTATAAAAATCCCTCTCCCTCCTTTCTGAGCCCCTCCAGGCCCTGGAAGGAGCTCTGAGATCTCCCTGGAATTTTCTCTTCCCTGGGCTGATCCCCCCCAGCTCTCTCCCCCAGTTAATTCCACTGGAATCTCCTTTTTTTGCAACTATTTGGGATCAAAAATCTCCGGGAATTTCATCCCAAGGTTGTGCTGCTTCCTGGTTGGAGCGTGCTGAGCATTCCCTGTGCTGCTGGGAAGGAGCTGATCCCAAAAACCTCTTTTATCCTGAGAATTTTAGTTCAGCTTCCAGCAGAACTTGGCCAGGTTGGACCAGTGAATATCCCTCTAAAGATGGGATCAAAAACTGCTGGAGCAGCAGGAGCAGGGCAGGAATTGTCCCCTCAGGATGGGGAGGAGCCTCAATCCCTGTGTCCACTCCAGGGGGAACGTTCTGGGGCTGGAGCGTGTCCAGGGAAGGGAATGGAGCTGG
>NC_031795.1:4623961-4628048 GCF_001522545.3 Parus major | reverse complement strand
GACTCATTCCTGGCAATCTTCTCCAACTTTTCAGGGATTCTGGGATTTTTCCCTTTCACCTCCCCACCACCAGAATAAAACTGGATTTTCCCAGCAGCTGAGGGGTTTCAGAGCTGAGCCAAGCCCAGGTACCTCTCCTGACGTTGTTCCACAGGTGATCTTTGCTCGCACACCTCTCAAAAGCCTCGGGTAACTTCACGTGGCCCGAGCACAGGTACCAGAACAGGATCCCAAAGGCATAAACATCCACGGAATTGTCGTATTTCCCTGGGAAAAAAAACCACGTGGGATCAGCAGGGAAAAATCCCTGGGAGCTGGGCAGGCTGAGAGGTGATTCCAGGCTCGCATTTCCCCAGATTTAAACCTCAGTTTCATGACAGGAAGGTAAAGTTTGTGTGAAACCCAGGAAGGCAGCAGGAGATGGGATCAAGGTTAAGCTTTTCCAGTAACCAGGATTTATAAATTTAAATTGTACCAGGAATTCTCAAACTTAGCTCAGGTGTATTTTAAACACCTGTAAAGCTCAGCTCAGTGCCTCTCATCCCAGAAATATCCCAGATATTCCCTAAATTCACACAAATGGAGATGCTTCCATTTGATCCCAACCTCATCCAAGCAGGAGCAGCTCTGACAGACCAAAAGGATTTGGGTAAGTTTGGGTAAATTTGGGATTTGAACTTCCAAGTGGTTCCAAAACTCAGGAAAAGCCCTCTGAGCAGCTGACAGAATTCCCAGCGAATCCAAACTCACTCCAAGTTAATAACAGCTTGGAAATTCCTTACAGAGAATCCTTCCTGGAGTATTTCCCTATGAAAACCAAGGATTACCAGCTTCCTGCTAATGACAATTTACCTTTCTAATTGCAAGGGTATTAATTAATTCAGCGGAGCTGATCAACCCCATTATCCTCTGTCAAGAGCGGACTTAAAATACAGGAAAAATCCACAGCATGCATTGAGAACAGGGAATTTTCTGGTGTTGGAATGGTCTTGGGAGCAACTGAGGGATGAATTCCAAGGAATTGCCTTCAGAATTCCAGGCAGAGCCGTGGATTCAGGGGGATCCTACCTGTGAAGAGCTCGGGAGCCATGTGGATGGGGGTGCCCACGATGCTGCCAGACATCATCGCCTCGGGTTTGCAGAAGCCCAAATCCGTGATTTTGGCCCGATTCTTTTTGTCCAGCTGGGGAAAAAGCCACAGGCAGGCGGGTGAGAAGCCCGTTTATCCCATAAAATATTGATTTTTGATATGGATTCCCACTGGGAGGGCTGGGCAGCTGGTTTTAAATCAGTTTCTCTGATTTCCTGGCTGCTTTGGGCCTTCCCCTGGGAGGCATCGCTTGTCTCCCACACCAGGGGTGTGGCTGGGATTTCAGGGAAGCAGGAACTGGAAATCCTACTCATGGATTAAACTGTCTGCACTCCAAAGGAATCATTCCCTGCTCCCTTTGCCCCAGGCTTCCAGCCAGGAAAGGAGGCAGTGAAACCTCCCTGTGGCTGATACCAGCACAGCTTAAAATACCCTGTGTGGAGAAAGTTATTCTCTCATTTAAATCTTTTTTTTTCCCACTAAAAAGGCTCTGGGATGAGGCAAAGGCAGGGATTTTCCTTACCAGGACATTTTTGAGCTTGATATCTCTGTGCACCAAGCCCTGGCTGTGCAAGTACCGGATCCCTTCCACCACATCCAAGGCAATCTGCAACCGTGGCTCCAACTCCAGCCCAGCCTGAGGGGAAAAACATGCATTTTATTCCTAAAAGTTGCTTTGGCCTGCTCTTCTTTACCAAAATGCTGACAATCAAGGAATTCTACCTTTGTTTTATGGATTAATGTGGACAGTTTTAAATAGAGAATCAGTTTTGGGTTGGGAGGGTGATTAAAGGTCATCCCATGGGCAGGGCCGCTTCTCACTAAATCAGGTTTAGTCTGAGGGAAAAAACACAGATTTCATGCCTAAAAGTTATTTTGTCCTGCTCTTCTTTACCAAAATGTTGAAAATTGAGAAATTCTACCTTTGTTTTATGGATTAATGTGGACAGTTTTAATTAGAGAATCAGAGTTTTGGGTTGGGAGGGTGATTAAAGCTCATCCCATGGGCAGGGCTGCTTCTCACTAAACCAGGTTTAGTCTGAGGGAAAAAACACAGATTTCATGCCTAAAAGTTATTTTGGCCTGCTCTTCTTTACCAAAATGTTGAAAATTGAGTAATTCCAGCTTTGTTTTATGGATTAATGTGGACAGTTTTAAATTAGGGAGATTAAAACTCATCCCATGGGCAGGGCCACTTTCCACTTAACCAGGTTTAGTCTGAGGGAAAAAAACACAGATTTCATGCCTAAAAGTTATTTTGGCCTGCTCTTCTTTACCAAAATGCTGAAAATTGAGCAATTCCAGTTTTGTTTTATGGATTAATGGGGATTGTTTTAAATTAGGGTTTAAATTAGGGAGATTAAAGCTCATCCCATGGGCAGGGCCCACTTCCCACTCAAACCAGGTTGCTCCAAGCTCTCTCCCAGCACTTCCAGTGATAAAATAAATATAAAATAAATATTCAGCAGGAGGATTTGGTACCTTCAGCCCAGTGTAGAGGTCTCTGTGCAGCCTCTCCATGATCAGCAGCACAGCAATGCTGGAGCCTCCTCCGTAGCCGTAATCGATGACGGAGCCGTGCAGGTGCACCAGCCTCTCGTGGGACTGCAGGGACCTGCAGAGAAAATTTGGGGTCATTTTTGGTCCCTGAATCCCTTTAGGGATCTGCAGAATGTCAAGCAGAGAAAATTTGGGGTGATTTTTGGCCCCTGAATCCTTTAGGTCTTTAGGGACCTGCAGAAGGTTCAGCACACAAAATTTGGGGAATTTTTGGCCCCTGAATCCCTTTAGGGACCTGCAGAATGTCCAGCACAGAAAATTTGGGGTGATTTTTGGCTCCGGAGTCCCTTTAGGGACCTGCAGAATGTCCAGCAGGGAAAATTTGGGTAATTTTTGGCCCCTGAATCCCTTTAGGGACCTGCAGAATGTCCAGCACACAAAATTGGGATGATTTTTAGCCCTGTCCTCCAGCCCAGGCCAAGGGAAGAAGCCCCAGAGCTGCAGATTGAGCAAGAATCCCCAGCTCAGCTCAGAGCAGCACAATCCTCAGCTGTCTGAGCCAATTAAACTCAAAAAAAAAAAGCCTTTTTAAAGGTTAGAGTCACAAAAAAAACCCCTGTTCTTCTCTCAGCTGGCTGTGCCTGCAGCTGTTTCCAGCAAAGCAGCTGCTCCCTGCACTGCAGAGCCACCCCTGGCTTTTTTGGGATTCAGGAAAAAGGGTGGGAAAAGAGGATTCACCACCAGCAATCAGGGGAGGAGAATTGCTGTTTTTTAGGGTCTGTAAATTTGGATTTATTATGAATTTGCACAGCACAGGCAGCAGAGAATCCAACTAAGGCAGGAAGGAGCATCCCTGCCCAGGCTGGGAATGGCTGAGCATTCCAGGAGCTGCAATCCCAAATTCCTGCAGCAAACCTGGATGTGGCACTCGGAGCTCTGTGACAAAGGGGACATCAGCCACAGCCTGGGGGCTTTTCCAGCCTGAATGAAGCTGGGAAATCCATCAGATCCCCGTGGAAGCACTCAGGACACAGACCTCATGTAGTGGAATTCCAGCGCCAGGTCGTTCCAGTGCTTCTCATCCGGAGGGACGACGGATTTGAGGGCGCAGGGGAAGTGTCCCCCCCAGCTGTCACACAGGTACACCACCCCGTACTGGCCTCGGCCCAGCTCCCTGCCCAGCCTGGGCTTCCCTGCAAGGCACAAATCCCGGGAAATCAGCCCCCAGATCTGCGCTCCCAGACGATGCTGGAAAAAGGAATGGAAATCCAAACTCCTCTGGAGCCCTGGGGAGGAGGGAGGAGATTCCCTGCTCACCGTGCAGCAGCACATCCTGCAGGGATCTGCTCTCCAGGGAGAGGCGGGCCAGGCGTGGAGCGTGCTCCTTCCTCACCTTCAGCCACAGGTCCTCCGTCCTCTCCAGGCGGCCCGAGTGGCCGTCCTCCAGCTGCGGGGAACAGGTGAGCTCCTGAGCACTTCTTCCATTCCAATTCCACA
>NC_031795.1:4621158-4622105 GCF_001522545.3 Parus major | reverse complement strand
TATATTTATATTACTTTATATAATTTATATAAATTAGAATTTATTAATTTATAGAATTTAAAGAATTTAAAGAATTGATATAATTGATATAATTTATATAATTTATATAATAATTAATGATGTTAACTATTATATTCATTCATAATATTAACTAATTAATTTGGTAATGTTTATTAAATATTTGTGTTTATTAAATATTTGATTTAATTATATTTATTCAATATTTGATTTAATGATATCAAATAATTAATATGGTAATATTTATTAAATATTTTGTTTATTAAATATCTGATAATGATATTTATTAAATATTTAATTTAATGATATTTATTATACCTTTATTAATGTTTATTAAATAATTTGATAATATTTATTAAATATTTTATTTTTGTTTACTCAATCTTTAATTTAATATTTATTACATTTTTAATTTAATAATATTTACTAAATACTTGATTCAATAATATTTATTTAGTATTTAATGGTATTTATTACCTTTTTAATTTAACAATATTTATTACATAGTTATTTAATAATATTCAAGTATTTAATTTAATAATATTTATTACATATTTAACTTAATGATATTTATAACATATTTATTTTAATGATATTTTAATTTAATAATGTTGATTAAATGTTTAATTTAATTATATTTCTTAAACATTTATTTGAAAGCAAATACCTCTTGAAGGGGATCTTTGTGTCCTGGAGGAGTAAAGAAATGATTTGGAGCATTTGGGAATTCCTGTTTTTTTGGGAAATGAGGTTTATTTGGCTTTGTGAGGTTTGGTTTGCTGTGGGATTTTGATTTAGGACAATTCATTCTTCTCCCCTCTGGTTTGGTTTCAATTTCTGGCTGTTAAAGCTTTCATTTCCAAAAAATTTCATTTCCAAAAAAATTTCATTTCCAAACAATTTCATTTCCAAACAATTTCATTTCCAAA
>NC_031795.1:4617351-4619638 GCF_001522545.3 Parus major | reverse complement strand
CCCTCTGAAATTCCCTTTTCCAGGTTTTCCCACCTGTTTGATCTGTTCCCAAAGCATCCTGGTCACCGTCGAGCCCGAGTGGAACGTGACCTCCACGTGGTAGGCTGCGTTCAGGATCTGGAAAATCAGGGAAAAGAGGGGAAAAAATGGGAATTCTGACAGCTAGGAACTTGGCTAGAGCCTGGGAAAATGGAAAAAAATGGGGATATCCCAATGATCACTTGGTAAATTGATTTATTGCATTATTTTATGGGGGGTTCTAGGCCGTAATTTGATTATAATTGATTTATTGCGTTATTTTGTGGCTGTTTTTAGGCTGTAATTTGATTATAATTTATTTATTGTGTTATTTTATGGGTGGTTTTAAGCTGTAGTTTGATTAAAATGAATACATTTTTATTTTATGGGTGGTTCTAGGCTGTAATTTGATTATAATTGATTAGTTGTGTTATTTCATGTGTGTTTCTAGGCTGTAACTTGATTATTTTATACAGATTTAAGAGATAATTTGATTATTTTATACAAATTTAGAAAATAATTAATTTCTTGTATTATCTCAGGTGTTTTTAGGCCATAATTTGATTAAAATTGATTTACTGTGTTATTTCATGGCTAGTTTTAGGCCATAATTTGATTATTTCATACAGATTTAGGACAGAATTGATTTCTTGTATTATCTCATCGGTGGTTTTAGGCCATCATTTGATTCTAATTGATTTCTTGTGTGACTTTATGGCTGGTTTTAGGCCATAATTTGATTAAAATTGATTTCCTATGTTATTTTATGGGTGTTTTTAGGCTGTAATTCCATTATTTCATACAAATTTTGGAAAATCTCTGTTTCACCACCCCAAACCCCCCTGATTTCCTTGCCTGGAGCCCCCCAGACCTGTTTGAGATAATTGCTGGTGATGTACACAGAGCCATCCCTGGCCATAATTTGATTAAAATTGATTTCCTATGTTATTTTATGGGTGTTTTTAGGCTGTAATTCCATTATTTCACACAGATTTTGAACAATCTCTGTTCCACCACCCCAAACCCCCCTGATTTCCTTGCCTGGAGCCCCCCAGACCTGTTTGAGATAGTTGCTGGTGATGTGCACGGAGCCATCCCTGCTTTTCTCGGGCGCCCTGCTGGGATGCGCCGCGCCCTCCCACGACTCCTCCAGGCTCCTGAGGCAGCGCTCCAGGGTCCCCACGAAGCTCTCCCGCAGATAATCCACCGAGCTGATGAGTTTGTTGGCCACGGCCTGGTTGAGGCGGGAGATGATCAGCTCCTGGATCTGCTGGATGCAGCGTTTGATGTCCCGGGAGCTGACGGGGTCGCCGCTCTCGGGGATGATGATGTCTGCGCGGGAAAGGGAAACACGGGTTTGCCATCGCTGGGGGAATGGGTGGTTGAGGAGGGTGAAATGGTCTGGATTGTGGGTTAAAAATAAGGTTCTTCCATCTGTGAGCGGAGAAATGAGGTGGTTTTGTTTTATCCCAGATTATGGTAATTTTATTCAAGATTTATTAATAATTTTATCCAAGATTATGATTGTTTTATCCAAGATTATGATCATTTTATCCAATATTTATTATTTTATCCAAGATTTATTAATCATTTTATCCAAGATAGTGATGATTATTTTATCTGAGGTTAATTAATTATTTTATCCAATATTACTACAATTTTATACAAAATTATTATCATTTTATTCAAGATGATGATTATTTTATCCAAAATTATTATGATTATTTTATCCACTATTATCATTATTTTGTCATCATTATTATTATTTTAGCATTATCAATTATGACCATTTTACCCACGATTATTTTACCCCATATTATTATTTTATCCACAATTATTTTACCCAAGATTACTATTTTATCCAATATTAGCCCTATTTTATCCACAATTATCAACATTTTACCCACAATTATTCAATTAATTAATAACCAAGCCAAATATCCCTCCATCCAATCCCAAAATCCTTCAATCCAATCCCAAAATCCCTTCATCCAAGCCCAATATCCCTCCATCCAATCCCAAAACCCCTCCATCCAATTTTAATATCCCTCCATCCAATCCCAATATCCCTTCATCCAATCCCAAAATCCCTCCATCCAAACCCAAAATCCCTTCATCCAAACCCAATATCCCTCCATCCAATCCCAAAATCCCTTCATCCAAATTTAATATCCCTCCATCCAATCCCAAAACCCCTCCATCCAATTTTAATATCCCTTCATCCAATCCCAAAATCCCTTCACATACAAATCAAAATCCCTTCATCCAA
>NC_031795.1:4611764-4616926 GCF_001522545.3 Parus major | reverse complement strand
CATCCAAACCCAAAATCCCTTCATCCCCCACCAAAACATTTCCAACCTCCCACCAACACCTCCCACATCCACCCCAAAACCCATCCCAAACCCTCCAGGTGCGGGACCCACCTCGGAATTCCATGCTGGCAGCGTCCTCCAGCAGCTCCTCCTTCATACTCGCCAAGGTCTCCACGATCATCTCCTTCATCTCCTCCTGCTTGCGGTTGGCGATGCCCATCAGCGACTCGTAGAGCTCGTTCTCCTTCCTGCGCGTGTACTCCAGCCGCTTGGGCGTGATCTGCAGGTCCCGCGCCATGTCGAACGCCTGGTTGATGAAGATGTTGAGGCAGCGCCCGTGGACCTCGCTCAGCCTCGTGGCCAACCCCACCAGGTGTTGCTGCAGCACCTGCCTGGCGAAGGCGCTCAGCAGCCGCAGCTTCTCCGGCTGCTCCGCCAGCAGCGAGGAGCCGGAGGGGTGCAGGTATCCCAGATCCAGCAGCTGGCGGTGCAGCGGGGATTTCTCCTTGGTGGGTTTTTTGGGAGAGCTCGGCTCGCTGCCGGGCTCGGGGATTCGGAGGAAGAAGATGGGGAGGGAGAATTTTTCCTTGATTTCCAGGAGTTCTGCCCGGTCCGATGGGGACAGCTGGGGCTCGCCGATGGCGAAGGTGACGACGGGCAGCACCTGGTTGATAAACTCGGCCAGGGTGGCCTCAGCTGACTGGAAGCCACGGCATGGAGCCACCACGATGTCCACTTCCTGGGGAAAACAAAAAAAAGGAGAAGGTTTGGAGAGGTTTTTCTGTGGGATTCGTTCACACAGCAAAAAAACCCAGAATTCTTCAAAGCAAATCTGGAGTCTCACCTGCAAGGCTGATCTCAAACTCCAAATTCCTTACTTTGGACCAAATCCTTGGAGTTTTAGCCCAGATTAGGACAAGGCTGATCCCCTAACTCCAAATTCCTTATTTTGGACTAAATCCTTGGAATTTTAGGACAAAACTTAGGAGAAGTGTCCCAGGAAAGAGCCAGATTGGGAATTTATTGATCAGGGCTGTGGGAAGCTCCCCACAGACCAGAGCAGGGACAAGTGTGGAATTGAGAATTTATTGATCAGAGCTGGAAATGTCACATCCCAACTTCCTCAGGGATCAGGGCAGGGACAATTTGGGAATTTATTGATCAGGGCTGTGGCAGTGCCACCCCAAGTTCCCCAGGGACCAGGGCAGGGACAATAAGAATTGGGAATTCATTGATCAGGGCTGGAAATGTCACATCCCAACTTCCCTATGGACCAGGCAGGGACAATTTGGGAATTCATTGATCAGGGCTGTGGCAGTGCCACCCCAAGTTCCCCAGGGACCAGGGCAGGGACAATTTGGGAATTTGTTGATCAGGGCTGTGGCAATGCCACCCCAAGTTCCCCAGGGACCAGGGCAGGGCCATGGCAGTGCCACCCTCACCTTGAGCAGCGCGTGGGGCAGCACCACCTCCAGCTCCGCCACCCTCTGCGCGGGATCCTCGGCGTCGCCGGGCACCTGCAGGTCCTGCTCGGGGATGGTGTCCCAGTGCCCGCTGTGCCCCGCCAGCGCCTGCACCAGCTCGTACTGCCCGGGCAGCGCCAGGCTGAGCCGCGTCCGCGCCCCGTGCGTGAAGCGAACGCGGCGGCGCCGGCAGCGCTCCTCCGTGCCAGCCCCGGGGCTGGGCAGCAGCTCAGGAGTGTCAGGGCTGGGGAGCAGCTCCTCGGTGTCAGGGGTGGGCAGCAGCTCAGGAGTGTCAGGGGTGGGCAGCAGCTCCTCAGTGCCAGGGGTGGGCAGCAGCTCCTCCATGCCAACCCCAGGGGTGGGCAGCAGGCCCTCGGTGCCAGCCCCAGGGATAGGCAGCAGCTCCTCGGTGCCAGCCCCAGGGATGGGCAGCAGCTCCTCGGTGCCAGGGATGGGCAGCAGCTCCTCAGTGCCATGGACAGGCAGCAGCTCCTCAGTGTCAGCCCCATGGACAGCCCCAGGGATGGGCAGCAACTCCTCAGTGCCAGGGGTGGGCAGCAGCCCCTCAGTGCCAGCCCCAGGGACGGGAAGCAGCTCCTGGCCCAGCAGCCCCTCGGTGCCAGCCCCAGGGACGGGCAGCAGCTCCTGGCCCAGCAGCAGGTTCAGCAGGCGGCACTTGGCACGGCAGCTCTGGCCCAGGATCAGCAGGCACGGCCGCCAGCTCACCGAGCGCTGCAGCTGCTCCTCCTCGTGCGGCGGGAACGAGACCGGGCCGTGGCCTGCAACGGGGACAGCGGTTAGGGCTTCATCCCTGAGGGGAAAAATTGGATATTGCAGCCCTACAAATGTCCCTCAGAGCTCACAGGCTTCCCTCAGACCAAACAAACTTCCCTCAGAGCCCACAGACGCCCCTCAGACCCCACAGACTTCCCTCAGAGCCCACAGACGCCCCTTAGACTCCACAGACTTCTCTCAGAGCCCACCGACTTCCTTCAGAGCTCATAAATGTCCCTCAGAGCTCATAAATGTCCCTCAGACCCCACAGACACCCCTCAGACTCCAGACACCGCTCAGATGTCACTCAGACCCCACAGATGTCCCTTAGAGCCCATAAATGTCCCTCAAACCCTAGAGATGTCCCCCAGACGCAACAGACTCCCATCAAACCCCATAAATGTCCCTCAGACCCCTCAGATGTCCCTCAGACCCCACAGATGTCCCTTAGAGCCCACAGATGTCCCTCAGACCCCACAGACATCCCTCAGACCCCACAGATGCCCCTCAGACCCCACAGACGCCCCTCAGATGTCCCTCAGACCCCACAGATGTCCCTCAGACCCCACAGATGTCCCTCAGACCCCACAGATGTCCCTCCCTTGCTGCTCCAGCAGCAAACAAACACCTTCCCCGAGCTGGCACCGTTCGCCAGGGGTGGCTTTGGAGGGGAGAAAAGGGAATTACTCAATATCTGCATCTCCTCCAGAGCTCGCTGTCATCACCCTCCTTACTCATCCTCCCTCTGCGGCATCACGGGTGAAGAATTCCGTGGATGGAATTCAGTGGGATGGAACAACTCCCTGCCCTCACCTGGCTGCGCTAATTCAGGCTCAGGGCTGAGTTTAGCTCCTGTTTTGTTTGAAACAAGTCCTAAATCCAGCTTTGGAAAGATCTAAATTCAGTGTTACCCTCGTGGCGCAGCGGCAGAATGACTCTGACAGCCCCAAAATCACCGACACAAACAAATCCCTCATCTGCTGCGCTTTGGGAATACAAAAATTCCAGGGAACACGGCCCAGGAATGAAGTTAAATGGGAAATGGAGCAGCCAGTCCCTAAAAATGCCCCGATTTGAGGGCTCCAAAGCACCAGGATTGCTCTGACACTGGAAGGAACAGCAGGAATTTTACAGGGAAGGTGCTGTTAAAATTCTTTTTTTCATGAGTCATGTTCTGGCAGCCGAAATTGTCGGGAAAACAAGATCCTCCCCTCCACCAGGATCCTCCTCACTCTCCAAACCCAATTAAAAGAGATCCTACAGCTTCATCACTCCAGTTTAATTAAAATCAGCCAAATTTGGAGCACTTGGCCTAGTCTTAGACTGGTTTAAAGCTTCTTTAAAGCCCTGCCCAAGGTTTGACTTCCCCTCAAATCTTCCGGCTGGAAATAGGATTTTGGAGGAGTTTTTCCACCCCAAAACTGAGGAAAAAGTCTCTTTGTGGCTCAGCACTGAACCTCTGCCCCACAGAACCCCAATTCTGAGCCCCAAACCCCGAGTCTGGGAACGGTTTAAGGGAGGAATCTCTCCTTGGAATGTGATTTTTGGAATTGTTTTCCAAAACAGCCTTTCAAGAGCCACATCAAGTGACCAAAAGAGCTGGAAGCTGACCAGGAGCTCACAAAAGATAAGGATCTGGAAAAATCCCACAAATGGCACATTTGAGCTATGGATGAAGGATGGCTTTGATCTGGGAACATTCCTTGGAGCTTCTCCTGGGATTCAGGCTCCGGAGCATGAAAAAAGCAATTCAGGGAGGGCTGCACAGGCAGAGCCTTTTCTCTGCTGAGGCTTCTGAAGGGAAAAGAGGCAGCAGAGCTCACTCTCCTCGCTCCAGGCAGGAATTTGTGGATCCTTAAGTCCAGCAAAAATATCCCTGAAAAATCACTGAGATACAGCAGATCAATGGGAATTATTTTTCAGTGGGAAGGATTTTTTTTTATAGGGATGGAGAAGAAGAATCCTGGGATGGTTTGGGTTGGACCTTAAAGCTCATCCTGTTCCTCAGGGACACCTTCACTATCCCAGGGTGTTCCAACCTGGCTTTGGACACTCCCAGGATTCCCTGGGAATTCCACCAGGGTGTCCCCACCCTCGAAGAGAGGAATTCCTCCCTATATCCCATCAAAACCTTCCCTTCTTCAGTTTGAGGCCATTCCCTTTATCCATGTGAAAATTCCCTTTCCAGCCCTCTTGGAGCTCCTTTGGCTACTGGGAAACTGCCCCAAAATCCTGCCAAATCCATCATTTCTCTGGGATTTCTGGTTAAAACACCTTTCCTTTCCCAAGGTCTTCCCAAATCCATCTTTTCTCTGGGATTTCTGGTTAAAACACCTTTCCCAAGGCCTTCCAAATCCATCTTTTCTCCAGGACTTGTGGTTAAAACACCTTTCCCAAGGTCTTCCCAAATCCATCATTTCTCTGGGATCTGTGGTTAAAACACCTCCCCCGTGATTCCACACCCCGTGACCAGCGTGGACGCGGATCCAGGGTGGGAGGGACTCGACAAAAAGTGGGATCAGGAATTCCCAAAGGGACTCAGCGACATTCCCGTGCCCACAGGAGCAGTGCCAGGGGCTGGAGCGGGAGCTCCATCCCGGATCCATCCCAAATCCATCCCAAATCCATCCCAGATCCATCCCAGATCCATCCCGGATCCATCCCAAATCCATCCCGGATCCACCCCGGATCCACCCCGGATCCACCCCGGATCCATCCCGGATCCATCCCGGATCCATCCCGGATCCACCCCGGATCCATCCCAGATCCACCCCGGATCCACCCCAAATCCATCCCGGATCCATCCCAAATCCATCCCAAATCCATCCCAGATCCATCCCAGATCCATCCCGGATCCATCCCAAATCCATCCCGGATCCATCCCGGATCCATCCCAGATCCATCCCGGATCCATCCCAAATCCAT
>NC_031795.1:4608154-4611749 GCF_001522545.3 Parus major | reverse complement strand
AGCAGTGCCAGGGGCTGGAGCGGGAGCTCCATCCCAGATCCATCCCGGATCCATCCCAAATCCATCCCAGATCCATCCCAGATCCATCCCGGATCCATCCCAGATCCACCCCGGATCCACCCCGGATCCATCCCAGATCCACCCCGGATCCACCCCGGATCCACCCCAAATCCATCCCGGATCCATCCCGGATCCATCCCGGATCCACCCCGGATCCACCCCAAATCCATCCCGGATCCATCCCAAATCCATCCCGGATCCATCCCGGATCCACCCCGGATCCATCCCAAATCCATCCCAGATCCACCCCGGATCCATCCCAGATCCATCCCATGTGAGGAACACTTCAAGCCCCGGGGCGTGCGCATCCCATGAATTCCCCGGGATGAAAGGAAGCCTGTCCAGGGAACAAGGGCGGCTCTCAGCAGGATTCCTCTCCAGATCCTGGGCGGAACAAGCTCAGCTGGGATTTATGGAATCTCTAAAGCTCCCAAGCATTGGCTCATCCCTTTTCCTACACTTTGATGGCCTCGCTCGCCATTATCCCGTTTTCCAGGCTGTGTTTTTGAGGGTTTTCCAAGGATTCCGGCCATTCCCGAGCTGCTGGCTGTGCATTCCAGCAGGCTCTGACCACCACAAGATTTAATCTCAACACATTTGTGTCAACTGAGGTGTCCAAAAGCTGCTTGGAGCAACCTGGAATGTGAGCCTGGGTGGGATTCAAGGTCCTTTCCAACCCAAAGCAGTCTGGAATTCTGAATAAACCCATTTTAGTTCCATAGCGGCACAGAGGTGTTGATTCCAAGAGAAAAAAAACAACAATTAATCCAAATTTCAGCAGCTCCAGGGTTAATTCCATGAGAAGAAAAAAAAAAATCCAATTAATTCTGATTTCAGCAGCTCCAAAGGCTGCAGAGCCAAATTCCATCCTCTGGAGCTCCTTGGGAAATCCTCCTTTCTTCAGCCTGAGGAGTTATTCCACAAATTCCACCTCTCCACTGCTCTTAAATCAAAGTTTTTACCCCTGAAAGGAGCGCTGATCTTTAGGGGAACAGACTTGAAAAGGATAAACCCCTCCATCAGCACAAAAACACCTCCAAACCCTCTGGATAACTCCCTTAAAAAATCCATTTATTGCAGGAAGCTGAAGGACACACCATCAAGGGAAGCTCCAATTGCTGCCCAAAACTCTGGGAATTTTCCCAAAAATTCCTAAAATAAATCAAAAGAAACCTCCAAAGCCTCGGGTTTTAATTGTCCCAATTATTACAGGCACAGCACAAAGAAAACAACCCCGAGGAGCAGCAAACAATTTGATTTTTCTTTTATATTTTCACCTATTTTATGTTGCAAGTCCCTGACTCAGGTTTTGTTTTTACAGCTCCCCAAGAACCCAAAAACATCAGGATTGGAGGAAAACATTCCCAAAAGGCAATTCCTGGAGCACCATCCCAGGATTCTATCTGTTCATCCAAAGAAATAATCCATAAATAATATAAACAATAATATAAACAATAATATAAATATAAATATATAATAATAATAATAATAATTATAATAATAATAATATAAAATAAATAATCCTTCAGTAACTCCAGTGCATCTCAGTGATTTTTGGGGGGGATTTTTTTGGCTGGAATGAAATGATCCATAAATTCCCAGCCTGCCTGGGATGAGGAGAAGGAGCAAAAGCAAAACCTCCCCATCTCTTTGGCTTCCAGCACACCCATGTTTATTTTCCAGGTTTATTTTCCCATGGGAATTGTGTCCTGTCCACTCCTCTCCACATCCCAGTTCCCTCTGTGCTGCACAAAACTGACCCTGCACAAGTCCTTGGAGAAAATTCCTCTACTCTGGTTCCACCTGAAGGGCAGATTTGGGGAAAAATCAAGGAAAACTGCGCTGATGAAACTTCCTGACACCTAAAAACCTCCCCAGGGGAAAAAGGACAATTCCCACTTTCCTGCTTTGATCCCAGCCACGTCCAGCCTGGCTCTGGGGACTTCCAAAAATGGGGCAGCCACAAATCCTCTGGGAATTCCATCCCAGCCCCTCCCAGGGAAGGATTTATTCCCAATATCCCACCCAAAGCAGCAGAGGGAATCCTGGAATGGTTTGGGTTGGAAGGGATCATCCAATCCCATGGGTGTGGACACCTCCCACTATCCCAGGCTGCATTTTATCCAACTTTTCCATTTTATCCAACTTTTCCATTTTATCCACTATCCAACCTGGCCTGGCACACTCCCAGGCTGCCACAGCTCCTCTGGGAATTCCATCCCAGCCTCACAGAGAAGGATTTATTCCCAAAATCCCGTCTATCCCTGCCCTCTGGAAGTGGGAAGCCATCCATCCCTTGGAAATATTCCGTCTTTTCTCGCCAGCTCCTTCAGGTCACCCCAAATCCTTCTCTTCCCCAGGCAGAACAATCCCAAATTCCAAACATCACAGGCTCACCTGTCCTGGCTCAAAATCCCACTCCCCACCCCGCCCGCTGAGAGGGGCAGCAACCACATCCCAAAATCCCGATGTGCTCCCAAAAACCTTTCCACGGTACCACAAGGGGAGAATGAACCCCAAACCAGCCCAAAACCAATTTAATTTTTTTTAATACACAGACAGAAAAACCCAACGCTTCGAACGTGAAACCAGGACTTGAAGTGCAAGACAAGAACCCTGGACAGGAGAGATGACTCAGGAGGCATTTGGGGATGAATGAAGATCTTTAGGGACGTTTCACGTTTGTCAACAGCAGCAGATGCTCAGAGAGCCCCTGAGCGAGGCTGTTATTCCCACAGAACTCCGGGATAACCAGGGAATGCCATCCCCTCATCCCACCCTGTCCACTCTGTTCCAAATCCCCCTCGCTGTGGGGCTGGAGCCGCAGGTCAGGGAGAGGGGGAGAGGATCCCCATCAGCAAATCCCACAGGGATCATGGATCCAGCTGCTGACTCCCCAACAATCCCACCCTGTGCTGCCCAAACACTCCCACAAACCAGCGCTCAACTCCCCGGGGAGCCTGCTCAGCGCCCCAAAACCCCCCCGGAGAAGAATCTTTCCCTCACACGCATCCTAAATCCCCTCTAAATCACGCCCTGCCCTCCTCCCTTCACCCCACAGAGCCCCTCACACCCTCCAGGCACCCCCAGCCCTGGAACCCCCATTATAGACCCGCCAAGTTGGACGCTTCACTCCTCACCGCAAGCCCCCCAAAGCCCCCAGAGACCTCTCACCCCCAGAGATTTCCCCTTTTACCCCCACAGACCCCTCACCCTCACACGTCCCGCCCCAGCGCGGCCTCCCCGGGCCCGCCCGCCCCGGCCTCTCTCACCGCCGTCCCCGGGACCCCCATCCCCGGCGGAGGGGGGGCCGTCACCGGCAGGCGCCGAGGCGAAGGGGTGTCCCTGGGAGAACTTGACATCGCGGAAGAACCTCTTGGTCTCTCGCAGGTTGTGCTGCAGCCGCGCCAAGTGCCGGTTGTAGTGGCAGAAAGAGCGGCAGAGCTCCCGCACGGCCCCGCCGGGACCCCGCCATGACGGGGCCCCCTCGGCCTCCATGTCCTCCGGGTCCGCCCCGCTATCCCCTCCCCACCGC
>NC_031795.1:4604314-4607259 GCF_001522545.3 Parus major | reverse complement strand
CCCCCGCGAGCCGCGGGCACGGCGCTCCCGGGATGAAGCGGTGCCGCTCGGACGAGCTGCAGCAGCCCGAGGAGGATCCCGGCTCCGCGGGGGAGTCGCCCGGTCACGGCGTGATGGAGGGCAAGGCCGGCGAAGCGGCGGCGGCCCCCGAGGCGGGCGCTGTCCCGGCGCCGCCGCGCTCCAAGCCCCCTGACCTGAAGGTGAGCGGCGGGAGCGTCCCGGTGGGAAACGGGAAAATCCCATGGGATCGTCCCGGGGTTCCCGGTGGTGGTGACCGGTGTGGGGAGATCCCGGTGGGGTCACCGGAGCGATGGAGCTCTGGGGGTGCCACCATCCCCGCCCCCCCCGGTCCTACAGGTGTGACCTTGGAGAATGCGGGATGGCTCCTGGATAGGGGCGCTCCGGGATTGGGATAATCCTGGGGATGGCGTGATCCTGGATGGGGGCAGCGCTGGGAATAGCGTGCTCCTGGATTGGGATGCTCCTGGGATGGGGGTGGTCCTGTTGCGGGGATCCTACTGGATGAGGATGCTCCTGGGATGGAGACGCTCCAGGGATGAGGATGCTCCTGGGATGGAGACGCTCCAGGGATGAGGATGTTCCTGGGATGGAGACGCTCCTGGGATGGAGACGCTCCTGGGATGGAGACGCTCCTGGGATGGAGACGCTCCTGGGATGAGGCTGTTCCTGGGATGAGGCTGTTCCTGGGATGAGGATGCTCCTGGGATGAGGATGCTCCTGGGATGAGGATGCTCCTGGGATGAGGATGCTCCTGGGATGAGGATGTTCCTGGGGTCGGGATGGGGATGGTCCTCGAACGAGGCTGGCCCCAGGATGGGGCTGGTCCTGCAGTGAGGACACTCCTGGGATAGGGATTCTCCTGGGATGAAGGAATCCCGGGGTTTTGGGGGCTGCCCCATTGCAGAGGAGCCGCGCAGATCCCGGGAAATCCCTGCCGGGAGTCGGGGGGATGTTCCGGGAGCATCCGGGAGGATCCGGGGCTGCGGCAGCGAGGAGTGACGGTGTGGAAATGGCCCCGAGGCTGCTCCTGGGGGCCGGAGGATGAGCAAAACAAATCCCGCGGCACTGCAGCGCTGCGGGAGGGACAGAGCGGGGATCCGGCCTGAAATCGGCAACACGATTCCCCTGCGACCGGGGAAGAAGCAGCTCCGACCCCCGGCCGTTCAACAGGGTTTTATCCCGCGGGGATGAATTCCCAGCGTGGAACTTGGGGCGTGGGAATGCCGTGGGCAGAGTGGGACGGGCTCAGAGGAACCCCGTGGTGGGACGGGCGGGATGCTCCCACTCCTGGCTTCCAAAAAACCCTGGGAAAAGTGGGAAATGTCGCTGCTGAGCCGTGGGATCCCGCAGGGAGCCCCTGGCTGTGGCAGCCCAGGTGGCCCTGAAGGTGTCACCGGCACGGCCAAGGTCACCAGGACCGCCAGTGCCTGCAGCCATCCCTTCCAGACAGGCAGCCGGGAGAGAAAATCCCTGTTCCCGGAGGACAACTGGGCTGCTCGGAGCACCGGGAGCCCCGTGACTGCAGGAGCTGCTGGAGGTGACACGTGGGGCCTTCCCTCCGTGTTCCTGAGCTGTGCTGCTGTGGGGGAACAGCTGCTGCTGCCCCAAAAACAGCCCCAAAAACAGCCCGAGGGGCCAGGCACAGCCCTGGGCTGGGAGGGCTGTCCCTCTGCCTGCCCCTGGATCCCTGGAAGTGTCCAAGACCAGGCTTGGAGCAGCCTGGGATGGTGGGAGGTGTCCCTGCCCACCCAAACAGGGTGATTTTTACCCAAACTGGATGAGTTTTAAGGTCCTTTCCCAGCCAAACCATTCCATGATTTTCTGATGCTGTAGCTCCACGATGCGTGAGGATGTGAAGCTCAGGACAGCGCTCGGCTCGGTGGCTTGGGACATCCCGGCTTGCCCAAGGTGTTGTTTCCCACCCTCATCCTTCCTCCACCCCACCTGGCCCACGGAGGCTCGGGAAGGGGTGGGAATGTCGGGAAAAAGGAGCTGCAGCTCCCCGTGGCTGCTCCCACCACCCCAAACATTCCAGGCCCGGCACATCCCAGCTCCAGCAGCTCCGCAGCCTCCTCCAGCAGCAGCATCCGAGGCCAAATAAATAAATCCCCATTGATTTTATCGAGCTGGCTGTGCCACCCTCCCGCAGGTTTGCTGCCAGTGCTCACCTTTAATGCGTTTGGAGCTTGGCAATTCATTAAAATAAATCCTCCAAGCGGGCAGAGCTGGGGCTGGGCACCGTGCCACCGCCACCCCGATTCGGAAATCCGAGTTTTCCTGCCCCAAACCCCCTCTGGAGCTGCTGCTGCTGGTTCAAGCTGGTCCTGTCCCTGCTGCAAATCCAGATTCCTGTCCCTGGATGGGGAAGGATCAGAGATTTCTGTCCAAGGATCAGAGATTTCTGTCCAAGGATCAGAGATTCCTGTTCCCATGGTTGGGGAAGGATCAGAGATTCCTGTCCAAGGATCAGAAATTCGAGTTCCCATGGATTGGGAAGGATCAGAGATTCCTGTCCCTGTGGATGGGGAAGGATCAGAGATTCCTGTCCCATGGATGGGGAAGGATCAGAGTGAACTCTTTGCTGCCAGGTGCTGGAGATGGATTTGAGGTGTCCCCCTGGGAAGAACAGCCTGCCTGCTGTCACTTCCATCCCTGAATTCCAGCAGATCCATGGCTCTGGATCTCCATCCCCGGCTCCTGCTGCTCTGCGGGGGAGAGGGATGGGAAGGAAGGAACAAGTCCTGGCAAGGAGCAGAGCTGGGGTGTGACAGCTCTGCTCAGGAATCCCTTGGTGGCGGCGACTTCTGCAGGAGTGATGGGATCCATCCAAAACCCTGCATCCAAAACTGACACTTTTCCTGAGCCAAGGTTTTTCCCTGGATTTATGTTTTCCCTGGCTCTCTGTTTTCCCTGGCTCTCTGTTT
>NC_031795.1:4600356-4603604 GCF_001522545.3 Parus major | reverse complement strand
GGAGTGTGGGCTGCTCCCTGCCTGTGATCCCATCCCTCGGGATCCCCACACCGGGCAGTGCATTCCATTAATCCCAGAACATTCCATTAATCCCAAAACATTCCATTAATCCCAAAACATTCCATTAATCCCAGAGCATTCCATTAATCCCAGAGCATTCCGTTATTCCCAGAGCATTCCATTAATCCCAAAACATTCCATTAATCCCAGTGCATTCCATTATTCCCAGAGCATTCCATTAATCCCAGAGCATTCCATTATTCCCAGAGCATTCCATTAATCCCAGAGCATTCCCACACTGATCAGTGCATTCCATTATTCCTGGAACATTCCCACACCGGGCAGTGCATTCCCAGTTATTCCCAGAGCATTCCCTGCTATTCCCAGTGCATTCCCTCTTATTCCCAGTGCATTCCCTGCTATTCCCAGTGCATTCCCTCTTATTCCCAGTGCATTCCCTGCTGTTCCCAGAGCATTCCCTGTTATTCCCAGTGCATTCCCAGTTATTCCCAATGCATTCCCTGTTATTCCCTGTGCATTCCCTGTTATCCCCCGAGCATTCCCTGCTCTTCCCAGTGCATTCCCTGATATTCCCAGAGCATTCCCAGTTATTCCCAGTGCATTCCCAGTTATTCCCAGTGCATTCCCTGCTGTTCCCAGTGCATTCCCTGCTATTCCCCGAGCATTCCCTGCTGTTCCCAGAGCATTCCCTGTTATTCCCAGAGCATTCCCAGTTATCCCCCGAGCATTCCCAGTTATCCCAGAGCATTCCCTGTTATTCCCAGAGCATTCCCAGTTATCCCCCGAGCATTCCCAGTTATCCCCCGAGCATTCCCAGTTATCCCAGAGCATTCCCTGCTATTCCCGGCGCATTCCCGAGCCGCGCTGCCGTGCCACCGTGAGTCACGTTTGTCACATGCCGCTGTCCCCGGAGCAGCAGCGGCTGTGGGGGAGTGCTGGCTGTGCCACTTGGGAACATCCAGGCTTTTTCCTTGGCGTTTGTGGCAGCGGGAATTCGGGATGCTGCTGGAGGAGGGGCTGGCTGAGCCTGTCCCCAGCCCGGCTGGGTGCTGCCAGGAGCCTTCCTGAGATTCCTGAGGTTTTTCCAGAGGAGAATCAGCTGGAAAAGCAGCAGCAGGAATGGGAAGTGCACATGGGGATGAGCAGGATCTGCCAGGATCCTGATGCTGTTTGGGGGTTGTGGCCTTCCCCCTGTGCCCTAAAATATGGGATGGGATGAGGTGGGAAGGGGTGAGACTTCCCCATTCCCTAAAATATGGGATGGGATGGGATGAGAGCTCCCCCTGTGCCCTAAAATGTGGGATGGGAGGGGTGAGAATTCCCCCAGTGCCTTAAAATATGGGATGGGATGGGATGGGATGAGAGTTCCCCCTGTGCCCTAAAATATGGGATGGGATGGGATGAGAGTTCCCCCAGTGCCTTAAAATATGGGATGGGATGGGATGAGAGTTCACCCTGTGCCCTAAAATGTGGGATGGGAGGGGTGAGAATTCCCCCAGTGCCTTAAAAGATGGGATGGGATGGGGTGGGAGGGGGTGAGAGTTCTCCATTCCCTAAAATATTTAATGGGAAGGGATGAGACTTCCCCTGTCCCCTAAAATATTGGATGGGAGGGATGGGAGTTCCCCCCATGCCCTAAAACATGGGGTGGGAAGGGATGAGACTTCCCCCTGTGCCCTAAAACGTGGGATGGGAAGGGGTGAGACTTCCCCATTCCCTAAAATATGGAATGGGATGAGACTTCCCCCTGTCCCCTAAAATATGGAATGGGAGGGATGAGAGTTCCCCCTGTGCCCTAAAATGTGGGATGGGAAGGGGTGAGACTTCCCCATTCCCTAAAATATTTAATGGGAAAGGATGAGACTTCGCACTGTGCCCTGAAACATGGAATAGGAGGGTTGGGAAGGGGTGGGACTTCCCCCTGTCCCCTAAAATATGGGATGGGAAGGGATGAGAGTTCCCCCCCATGCCCTAAAATATGTTATGGGATGGGTTGGGAAGGGATTAGAGTTCCCCCTGTCCCCTAAAATGTGGGATGAAATGAGCTGGGAAGGGATGAGACTTCCCCCCCATGCCTTTAAAATATGAAATGAGAGGGGTGAGAAGGGGTGAGATCTCCCCATGCCCTAAAATATGGGATGAGATGATCTGAGAAGGGATTAGAGTTCCCCCTGTCCCCTAAAATATGGGATGAGATGGGGTGGGAAGGGTTAAGACTTCCCCCTGTCCCCTAAAATATGGGGTGGGATGGGGTGGGAAGGGTTAAGACTTCCCCCTGTCCCCTAAAATATGGGATGGGATGGGGTGGGAAGGGTTAAGACTTCCCCCTGTCCCCTAAAATATGGGATGGGATGGGGTGAGACTTCCCCCCGTGTTTGTGCAAACGCTCCAAGGAGCTGCAGAGCCTTGGCTGGGGGTTAATTAACTAATTAACAATCCTAATAATCAGGAGGATTGCAGGGCTTGGGGCTGTGCTGGAAGGTGGTGGCAAGCAGATCCTGTCTGAAATCCCAGGAAAGGCTTTGGGTGTCTGGGAATCCTTCGGAGAGGAGCCTGGGGGAGGTTCCAGGCAGGAAAACCCCCCTGGAGAGCCTGGCACGACTCATTGCCAAAGAATCCAAGACAAAACCAGCATGAAAATCCCAGTTTTCCTACAAGATATCCTGCTTTGGGTTAAAATGGGATTTTTTCCAGCTCTTCTCGGTGCAGTGGGACCTGGAGCAAGGCTTTGAAATCCATAAAAAAAAAGTTCCCAGCACCAAGCAGGAAAGCCTGGCTGTGCTGATGCAAAATTCCAAAGAAATAAAGATATTTTTGGATTCACCTCGGTGTTTTACAGCTGAGAAATTCAATCTGTGCCCATTGCCATGGCTGCTCCAAAATAACCTCTGCTCTGAGCCACGAGCACTTCCGTGCCAGGAAAGCTTTGGAAGTGCAGGAATATCCTGGGAAAACACGAGGGAACGGAGCTCCCACGGCAGCAGAGGGTTTGTTTGTGGCCACCACTCAGGGCTCTTTCAAAAAGCTGGAATTCACTGGGTTCCAGCCTGGAGAAACAGAACTGGGATCTCTCCTTGCTTCCCTCGTTTTTTTCCGTGCAGATCCCGCTCCTGCCGAGCCCATGAAAGCCTCTTTCAGGAAAACTTGGGAAGAGCCTGAGGGGAGTTTGTTTAAAAAGGTGAATTTTGATCAGTTGGAGCTGTCAAAGAAACCCTTGAGGGCATCTG
>NC_031795.1:4596988-4599227 GCF_001522545.3 Parus major | reverse complement strand
AGGATCCCAACTCCTTGTCAATATTCCAGATGTGGTGAGAGGGAGGGATTTGGAGCTTCCTTAGGGATTTTTAGGGGAAGGAGCCTGTGTGGCCATGAGATCCTTGGAGCACCTGGAGATCCCATCTGGAGCATCACAGCTTTCCCAAATTCCCAGCTCTGAGGAGCTCCCTGCTCCCGCTGCTTTGGGAACAGGAATATCACGGAGCAGCATCCCTGGGGACAATCCCAGCTGGGTCCTTACAGGACAAAACCAAACCAGGTTTGCTCCTCGTGACCTGCCAGGTCCTGCCACTCCAGGAGGGAGAGGGTTCTTTTCCTTATCCCAAATCATTTCTTGGCTGCCTGCTGGAGCAGGATCTGGGATTTGGGATGCTCTGATCCCTTTGGAAATGTTGGAAGGTGCTGCCCCACCCCTGATCCACCTCGCACAGGGGATTGTGGAGAGCACGGGGGAAAAAATCTCCTGGGAGGCAAATCTGGGTGTTCCAGGGGAAAATCTGGGTATTTCAGTGGCAAATCTGGGTGTTCCAGGGGAATTCTGGATTTCTGGTGGCAAATCTGGGGTTCCAGTGGTAAATCTGGGTGTTCCAGGGGAAAATCTGAGTATTCCAGTGGCAAATCTGGGTGTTCCAGAGGAAAATCTGGGTGTTCCAGTGGAATTCTGGATTTCCAGGGGAAAATCTGGGTGTTCCAGGGGAAAATCTGGGTGTTCCAGTGGACCTCTGGGTGTTCCAGGGGAAAATCTGAGTGTTCCAGAGGAAAATCTGGGTGTTCCAGTGGTAAATCCGGGTGTTCCAGTGGCAAATATGAGTATTCCAGTGGCAAATCTGGGTGTTCCAGTGGGCCTCTGGGTGTTCCAGTGGTAAATCTGGGTGTTCCAGTGGCAAATCCGGGTGTTCCAGTGGAACTCTGAGTGTTCCAGGGGAATTCTGAGTGTTCCAGGGGAAAATCTGAGTGTTCCAGTGGTAAATCCGGGTGTTCCAGTGGAACTCTGGGTGTTCCAGTGGTAAATCCGGGTGTTCCAGTGGAATTCTGGATTTCCAGTTGCAAGTCTGGGTGTTCCAGGGGAATTCTGAGTGTTCCAGTGGTAAATCTGGGTGTTCCAGTGGTAAATCCGGGTGTTCCAGTGGTAAATCCGGGTGTTCCAGNGGGTGTTCCAGTGGTAAATCCGGGTGTTCCAGTGGTAAATCCGGGTGTTCCAGAGGAAAATCTGGGTGTTCCAGTGGAACTCTGGATTTCCAGTGGCTGCAGGGAGCCCTGGCCAGGCTGCCCTGGCCGCAATCGGGAGCGGGATCAGTTCCACCATCCATATTTATGATTTCCCAGGGCCCTGATTCCCAGGACGCTGTTTCCTGGGAATGTGGGATGCATCCCCTGGGAAAGGGAAATCTGGGAATCCTCGGGGCAGTGCTGTGTGTGCTTCATCCCCAGGAGATGGAAAATGCCACGGGGAAATCTTCCTGATCCTCACTGGAGCTCGTGTGGCTCTTGCTCCATGGCTGGGGCCACCAAAACTCAGCAATTCCAGTATTTCCACTAAAATTTCATGTTTCCAAATACTGATATTTAGTATTTCCAATACTTCCTTTAATATTTAGTATTTTCAAGTAGTAATACTTAATATTTCCACTAAAATTTAATATACTATATTAATACTATATACTGTATTAATATGTTAATATATTGTGTTATCTATATTCTATTCTATTCTATCATATTATATATTATATTATATTATATTATATTATATCATATCATATCATATTAATTATATTATATTATATTATATCATATCATATCAAATCATATTAATTATATTATATTATATCATATCATATCAAATCATATTAATTATATTATATCATATCATATCACATCATATCACATCATATTAATTTTATTATAATATATTATACTATATTATATTAATTTTATTATAATATATTTATTTTATTTATTATATTATATTATCATACTATATTACATTTTAAATATATATTATAATATATATTATTTATATATATATTTATACATTATATGTTATTTATATATTCTTATATTATCATATAATGTATATATTTTATATACACTATATATTATCATTAATATACTATTATAAACTATAATATATATATTAGAATATCTATAATATACTAGATATATACTATGAGTTTAAAATACTATAGTATTTCCAATATTTCCACTAATATTTCCTATTTCCAAGTACTAATATTTCC
>NC_031795.1:4588202-4596447 GCF_001522545.3 Parus major | reverse complement strand
ATTTCCAATATTTCCACTAATATTTCCTATTTCCAAATACTCATAATTAACACTTCCAATACAAATATTCCCATCTCCCAATAAATTCTGGCATCAGGGGCCTCGTTCCCTCCCCATCTCCCTCCAGAGGGTCCCCGGAACCTTTCCGGAATCTCTCCAGAGCTTTGATTTGTGCTGGGGGCTCTCCCATCCGCCATCCCCCGGGCGATCCCGGTGATCCCAGCATCCTTTCCCTCCCTTTTCCCGCAGAAAATCCAGCAGCTCTCCGAGGGCTCCATGTTCGGCCACGGCCTCAAGCACCTGTTCCACAGCCGCCGGCGCTCGCGGGAGCGGGAGCAGCAGAGCTCGCAGGACGCGGCGCCGCACGGCGCCTCGGACCACGACTCCCCGGACGAGAAGGAGCGCTCGCCGGAGATGCACCGCGTGTCCTACGCCGTGTCCCTCCACGACCTCCCCGCCCGTCCCACCGCCTTCAACCGCGTGCTGCAGCAGATCCGCTCGCGCCCTTCCATCAAGCGCGGCACCAGCCTGCACAGCGGCGGGCGCCGCGCCAAGAGCGGCTCGCTGGAGCCCCAGAAGGGCAGCCCCCACCTCGGCCGCAGAGCCCCCCAGGACAGCGGGCTCACGGCCATCCTGCACCAGCACCAGGGCAGGCCCAGGTCGTCCTCCACCACGGACACGGCCATCCTGCTGGCCGAGAGCGGGGCTGTCTACCTGCTGGCCGAGGATGGAGAGGGGCTGGCGGATAAGGTAGGGGTGGAGGGGGTGAGGGAGGTGGGAAGGAGGATCTGGAGGGGTTTTGTGGCTCTGGACAGTCAAGCAAGGCAGACACTCTGGTTCAGAAGCCAGCACGGTGGCCCCACCTTGGCCACTCAGACCATTCTACCCACAAGACATCAATGTGATGGATGGCGAAGCAATGGCGTTTATTGCAGGGGAATTTAACATTTTATAGCCTGGGGTCACTGTGTTACTCCCATCTGCTTACATCACACCTAGGTGCTATTGGCTAATTGCAGGAGGTTTTACTATCCTAACAGAGAGGGGTTTACTAACTTTCTCTTACATCCCGAATCTTCAGATCACAAGCCCTTAAACTACAACAGGACAGCTCCCTGAGGGGAGCTGAGGAGGGGTCGGGCTCTGCTCCCACAGACATCGCCTTCATCTGCACCTCCAGAGGTTTAGGTTGGAAATTTAGGTTGGTGGCAGCGGGAATTTCTTCCTCTGAATGGTGAGGAAGGGGCTGTCCAGGGGGGTTTGGGGTTCCTGGAGGTGGCAGCTGGAGGTGGCAGTCCGAGCTCCAGGTGGGGATTGGGCACAGCTTGGACTCGGTGATCCCAAAGGGATTTTCCAGCCTCGGTGATGCTGGGATTCTGTGGCTGCAGCTGGGTTGGGGAGCACGAGAAGAGAGAGGGGAGCCAGGGCAGGACTGGGTGCAGAGCACCCCACAATTCCCTTGGGATGAGGTTTTCCCTCGGTGGCACCGGACAGAGGTGGCAGCCCTTGGGAACCGCTCAGATCCAGAGGCTCCTCTCGTGAGGAACTGAAGGCAGGGACACAATTCCCAGAGTGGGATTTGAGGGATTAAACCCCTCAAAGATTTGGCCCTGGATTGACTCTGTTCCCATGGGATGGGGGGATCCAAAGGCACCTCCGGGCTCAGCCGGGCAGCTGCGATTTGGTCCCATCCCGAGTGATTTTGAAACCAGTCCGACGGGCAGGATGGTGTTTCCATCTAGTGTTTAGTGGCATTAATTATGCAGCAGCCCAATTAGCACACGCTGAGATCAAGGGACAGGCACTGAGAGGTGCTCCAGGAACCAGGGGGATTTTCCCTCTCGGC
The DNA here is from genome assembly GCF_001522545.3 of Parus major. Lineage (NCBI taxonomy): Eukaryota > Metazoa > Chordata > Aves > Passeriformes > Paridae > Parus > Parus major. Next base: position 4,594,601 of record NC_031795.1, on the reverse strand, counting down.
TTCTCCCCTTGGCCTTGGGAGCCTGGGGGGTGCTGCACACCCTGAAGCTGCTCTCAGGGAAATGAGGATCCTTCTTTTTGTGTTTTTAATTCACCTGAGAGTACCAGCAGGGAATTGGGAAAGCTTGGGATGGGGAGATGGCCAGGCAGGGACATGGGAATGTGATCCCAGAGGATAAAAGTGTCACTCTATCAGCAGCTTCCCAAGGAGCTGTCCAGAATCTCCCCAAATCAGGGCTCCCCAACCCTTCCCTGCTGGAATATCCCAGCAGGACCAAGCGATGCAGGAGCATCAGGTCGTTCATCTCAGCATCTGCAGCCAAAATTTCTCCTCTGGGGCTTGTCCTTGTGAGGATCCCAATCCTGCTGGGATTATGGCCAAAGCCTGCATCCCACCGGGACAGAAACATCCGGAGCAGATCCGTGTCCGCTCCCGGAGCAGCGCAGGGAGGGGATGAATAATTAACTGCATATGACACAAAGAGTAATCAGAAGAGAGGCAACACCTTTGTGAGGCAGTGGAAAAATAACTTATTTAGAGAAACACGAGCCAGGCGATATTCCCGAGCCGGATTGTTTTTCCAGGAGCCCTCAGGAAGCCCTCAGCCTCCTGCCTGCAGCAAAGCAGCTCCTTTTCCTCAGGGATGGGCTCCAGAGGGGGGGTCTGGCATCATCCCTGCCTTGTCCCCAGGGATCTGGCACCTCCTCCGTGTTTCCTGTCCCTTTGGAAGCCCCGCGGGATGCACGGGGCTCCTGGGAAGGAGCTGTTCCCACCCCACACACACACACACACAAATTTCATGCTGAATTTTCCACCCCTTCCACGAGGAGCTGGATGGGTCCCTCGTGGGACCTCTCAGCAAGTGTTTTTTGAGCAGTTATTGGTGGTATTTGGGGTTTTTTTTACCCTTTTTTTTTTTCTTTTTTTGAATTAATTAAGTTCCTGCAGTTCCCTTTTCCTGTACTAATTCCTCACCCCGTGGAACCTGCCAAAGGCTGGCACACCAAATTCCTCCCCCCTGCACCCCCTAATTCCCCCCAGGAGCAGCCTGTGGTGGCAGGAGACACCCGGAGGGGCTCCAGGGGGACAGTGGGACCATGGAACACTCTGGGAATTCCGTGCTGGCAGCCACTTCTGCCTGGGGTTTGTGTTTTGGGTTCACCCCCACCTGGGCGTCCCACACTGGGGACAAACCTTCCTCTGCAGCTCGGGTATTCGCGGTTTTCCCTCTCCCCAGCCTTCCACGCCCTCCCTGTTCCCACCTTGTGCGTGCCAGGAGCTGCGGGTGAGTTTGGGATGAGCCGGGAATGCCCCGGCTCCCGCTGGCAGCTCGGGAACCTCGGGGTTTGCTGGCCCGCTCTGCTCCAAGGGTCGCCAGGAGCTGCCTCTGCTTTGCGGGCACAAAGGAAGAGCTCCTTCCCTGGGGCCGCGGGTTCCGACAGCCGGGAGCATCCCTGCATCCCAAAAATCCGCTCTCCCGTGTGCTCCATAGAGCTCTGAGCTCCTTCCCTGGGTGTCGGGAGCATCCCAGCATCCCAAAAATCCGCTCTCCCATGTGTTCCATAGAGCTCTGAGCTCCTTCCCCGACAGCCGGGAGCATCCCTGCATCCCAAAAATCCCTTTCCCATGTGTTCCATGGTGCTCTGAGCTCCTTCCCTGGGTGTCGGGAGCATCCCAAAAATCCCTCACCCGTGTGTTCCACGGAGCTCTGAGCTGGCAGAGCTCCTTCCCTGGGTGTCGGGAGCATCCCTGCATCCCTGAATTCCGCTCTCCCGTGTGTCCCACGGAGCTCTGAGCTCCATTCCCAGGCTCGGGAGCATCCCAGCACCGCCCGGAGCGCGGCTCCCGTTTGCCCCGGGGCTTTGCCGTTCGGGGCGTACCGGCCGTGCCCGGAGCCGGTTCCGCCGCTGCCCACGAGGCCGGGCCGGCGGCCCGCGTGCCGGTGCCGCTGTCGGTGTCGGGGGAGGCGGCGGCAGCAGGGAGGGCGCACGGCACCGGGAGCATGCCGGGGAGCTTTCTCCTGATCTCCCTAATCTCCTGCTGGTGACCCGCCAGGCAGGGGCGGGCACACGGGAATTAGCGGCTGCAGCGCCCGCCGAGGCCCCGGCGCGGGCGGCAGCGCCCCGGGGGTGTCCCCGCAGCCCCCCCGGTGGCCGCGTTCGGGGCTCTCTCGGTGCTGGCGGGGCAGAGCATCCCCGGGGGGCCGCGCTCCCCGGCGGGGCGGCCGGAGCTGGAGCGGGGCGGGCGCGGGGTGCTGTGCCTGGTGCTGCCGGGGAGCTGCACGGACTGCGGGGACTGCGGCATGGTGCATGTGCAGGTGAGCCCCGGCGGGACAGCGGGACCCCGCGGGGGCACGGCCGGGGGGGAGCCCGGGGGTGGGGGACCGCCGGCCGTTAGAGGGCGGCGTTACCGCGGCGGGGCCGGCCGGCCGTCTATCTGTCTGGCCGTCCCTCTGTCCTTCTGTCTGTCCGGCTGTGTGTTTGTCCGTCCGGCCGTGTGTCTGTCCGTCCGGCCGTCTGTCTGTCCAGCCGTCAGTGTGTCTGTCCGTCCGGCTGTGTGTTTGTCCGTCCGGCCGTGTGTCTGTCCGTCCGGCCGTCTGTCTGTCCGTCCGGCTGTGTGTTTGTCCGTCCGGCCGTCTGTCCGTCCGGCCGGCCGTCTGTCTGTCCAGCCGTCAGTGTGTCTGGCCGTCCGTCTGTGTGTCTGTCCGGCCGTGTGTTTGTCCGTCCGGCCGTCTCTCTGGCCGTCTATCTGTCTGGCCGTCCCTCTGTCCTTCTGTCTGTCCGTCTGTCCTTCTGTCTGTCCGGCCGTGCCGTCTGTCTGTCTACCCCTCTGTCTGTCCAGCCGTCTGTCCGTTCGTCCGTCTGTCCGTCCCTCTGTCTGTCTGTGTGTCCATCCCTCTGTCGGTCTGTCCGTCCGGCCGTGCCGCCTCCTCCCCGCGTCCCCCGAGGTCTGGCTGTGTCACCGGTGTCACCGGTGCCCAGCCCGGTCCGGACCCGCCGGGTGTCCCCCTCTCACCCCGCGGGCGGTCAGGGGCCGGAGCCGGTCGGGCTCGCTGCCCTCGGTGTCCCTCGGCAAGTGACAGCGCCAGCTGCCACCGCGGGCCGTGTCCCCCTCTCCGTGCCCCTCCCGGAGCAAATTCTTCTCCTGTGAGGCGCTGGGGGCACGGGGGGGAGCTGTGAGCCCCCCGTTTTTTATGGAATCACAGCCCAAAAGCGCCGTTCTCCTGCTCCAAACTCCTCTCTCCGTGCCCGTGTCCCTGTCCCGGCCCTCAGGGGTGTCCTGGGTGGGGGGGACGTGTCCCTGCAGCCCCAGCCCGGCTGTTGTGCTGCCCCAAGGGCAGCGGCTCTGGGGACACAGGGCGGGATTCATCCCGCTAAATTTAGCTTTCCCCGGCTCAGCGGCTGTATCAGAGCCCGACGGATTACAGGGAGAAAGCCGGAGTTCCCCACCCCGGGGTGGCCTGTGGGGACACAGGGGTGGCCGGGAGGCTGTGGGGTGGCTCGGGGGTGTCGGGGAGAGCTGCTGCTGTCCCCAGGCTCTGCTCCCTGCCTGGGGCACGTCCAGCCCGGCTCTCCTGGCATCCAGCCCCGTGGTTCCAGCAGGAGGATGTGGTTTCTCCCTCCCACAGCTCCTGGGCTCGGTCAGCAGCTGGGACAGGGACTCTGTGAGGATTGTCCCCACATCTAACTCCGGGCAGAATTTCCCCAGGCGGGAGTTTTGCCTCGCTTCCTGCCTCAGTTTCCCCAGTTGGAATCCACAGCTAACCCATCCACGAGTACGGTGGAGTGCCTTGGATCTCCTCGGGAGGATCTTCTGGCGTATCCTCCCCTCCCACCCAAACTCACCCCAAAAATCCCGGGGGAGGAGGTGAAATGGGCAGAGGGAGCGGTGTAAAGCCGCCCTCCCTGCACCCCCCTGGGACCCCCCCTTTGGCTGAGCTGGGCTGTGGGGACCCTACAAATGCCAGGGGTTTTGGGGGGATGTCCCAACCTGGATTTGGAGGTGGGAGAGTCCAGGTGAGCTCCCACTCCCCACCTCCATCTCCCCACACGTGGCAGGGGAACGAGTCTGTGAGCCAGGGCTGGTGCTGGGAGCTCGTTCCCGCACTCCCGTTGGGATGAGCAGATAATAGCTGGAAAGACAAAGACACCCGAGATTGCTGCTTAATTAATTCAGGAGGAGAAGAAGAATATCAGACTCTGCTACTGATTCACCCCTCACGAAGACATCGTGTTCCTCAGCCTCGGTGACATATGGCTGTTGATTGCAGCCCACCAGCAGCTCCCGCTCCCGGCAGGCAGCGCCGTGATCCCGGGGGATTTGGGGGTGGATGCCCAGGGTGCAGGGCAGGATTTGGGGTGCAGGGTTTGTGTCCCTGCCCTGATCTCTCCAGCTCGTCCTGCTGCTTTGGGCTTGGAGCAGGATTTGGCTCCCAAGGCTGGATGAGGATCTTGTTGACCTGGCTGAGGCTGTGGCTCCGTTCTCTCCTTGCTTCCCCCTCAAATCTTCCCCAAAATCCCCCCTGGCCGCACAAACCCTGCTGGAGGTGCTGAATTGTCCCTTCAGAGCTGTCCCTTGCCCAGCCCAGGGCACAGGGGACAATCCCAGCTTGGAGGATGTGGCGTGGAGTTAGGAAACACCGGGTTCCACATGCATGGACGTGCACGGAGACCCAGGAACTTCCCAAGGGAGAATCCCGGGATTTTTCCATCCCCTTCACGAGTTCCCTGAGCCCCGTGGGATGGTGGCACCGTCCCAGCCCCGATGGGGACCGGGACCAGTGGTGGTTGTTTGTTGGGAATCAGCCGGGCCCAGCAGAGCTTGGCGGTGCCGTTTGTTCTCCCGGAGGATTGGGATCGACCCCGTGGCACCCGGCCTGTTCCTGCTCCCCCCGGGCTCCCCCCCAGCTTCTGCTGCTCCTTCTTGGCTGCCGTGGAGCCTCCTCTGCCAATCCTCTGCCCCTGGAGCTCCTGGGCCATGAGGGAGGGAGAGGATCCGGCCGCAGGATCCCCGCGCCCTGCAGGAGCCGCCCTCCCAAACCCTGCCCTGGGAAAAGGACCCTGATCCTAAACTCCCTGCTGGGTGTCTTTGTGAGTTTCCCCCCACCCTGCTCTCCCTTCCAGGCATTTGGGATGTGCAGGGATAAGGGCTGAGGAGCAGGGTGGGACCTGCCCAGAAGCCGCTTGCTCCAGACACCGAATCCGCTCGGGGATGGGATGCTGGGGAGCGCTGGATTTGGCAGATTTCCACCTGCATCAGTGTCCTAGTTTAGGGCAAATCAAGAAGGAAAACTCCAAATGGGAATCTCCACAGGGAAATGCCCCTCCCCACTAACTGCTCCGGGAAAGGGAAAAAAAAAGTCACCCCAGGACATTCAGCATCCCAATGATCCATAGGAAGTTTTCCCAGCCCAGTCAGGGAGGGTTTTCCTGCTGCTTTTAATTCCTGCTCCTCTGTGCTAAGCCCAGCCCCAAAGCTGCCCCGAACTCGTGTGGGGACCCAGCTGGTGCCCAGACCAAGGCTTTGGAGCTGGGTCCTGCCCAGCACCAGCACACACCAAATCTGCCACGATTTTCTGGAAAATCTGGGTTTTTTCTTTGCATGGGAGCTGGTGTTTACTTCTAAATTTGCCTCGTGTGGTCAGGCCTGAAAAACACCTGCCAGGGGGGAGGAGGATGGGTGACACCAACCTCTGGGGTAATTCCCTTGCAGAATTCCCCGTTTTTCCCATGCCAGGAGGGGTTTTGCATCCTGTGGAAGGGAGTCTGTGCCCGTGGGGCAGGAGATGCTGCTCCACTGCTCTGCCTTGCTGGGCTGGGGCGTTCATCAGCGATGCTCTTTGTTGTTTGCAATGATTTGTTAACCTTTCCCTGCTGCTGGGGAGCTGGGAGCAGGTGTTTTCCTGGGAACCCAGCACCTGAGGTCCTCAATAAGGCACAGAAATGCTCTCCAGGGCTTGCTGCAGCAGCCTGCCTGCACTGGCTCCTCCTGAACGTGCCAGCCTTTATCAGCTCGGCCTTTATCAAGTCCTCACTCCATCAGCCTCCTCGGGGAAATTCCTGCTCCTCCACCTTTTCCCAAGGCCAGGAACGGTTTGTGGGGGCTCTGAGCTGCCAGGGGCTGTGGGGGTGAACCTTAGGATGGGTGGAGCACTCCCCTCCCAGCCCCAAAAACCACGGGGGGAAGCAGAAGGGCTCTAGGGCCGACCCCAGCGCCTTCAAGAGGGAACTGGAGAGCAGGAAGGGGCTTTTCTTCCTTCTGCCTGCTGAGACAGCACAAGAAATGGGAAGTGACCTCTGCCTGCTGTGCTGAAAGCAGAAGTGATGCTATGGCAGACACCAGAACCAGCCCTGGTCACTGCCCCGTGTCATGCCAGAGGCATCCGGGGCTGCTGTGTCC
>NC_031795.1:4587450-4587719 GCF_001522545.3 Parus major | reverse complement strand
CACCAGGGAGGAGAGGAGCTGGTGCCACCCCTGGGGACAGCTCTGCGGTGTCACCACCAGTCACCGGGTGGCAGCAGCAGGAAGCTCTGCCCCATCCTCACCCCGCCCTGAGCACCTCATGGCAGGCACGGCCGGGTTCTGGGGCGGAATTCCCGGGAATCCGCGTTTCTCTGGGCCTGTGGGCACGGCCGGGATCGGGTGGGAGCCGGGGCTGGAAGGGGATGAGGATTTTGGTGCTTGGCAGCGCGGATGGGGCCGGGGCTGCCGTG
>NC_031795.1:4584363-4586552 GCF_001522545.3 Parus major | reverse complement strand
GTGCCGAGCTGTGCCAGGCTCAGTGTGGGAGCAGCACAGGCTGCCCCAGCAGCCGCTCGTTCCTCCCAAGGCTCCTGCAAAGCCATCCCGAGCTGCTGCCGGGGTTTTTGAGGAGTGACCAAAGCGGAGAGCCGCAGAGGAGCGCGGCTCCGCCACCCTGCTGTCCTTGGCCACGCTGGCTTGGAGCTTGCAGGAGCTTTCAGCCGCCGGGAGGGATCTGCCGAGGCTCAGCAGAGGCTCTGGGTTTCCATTCCGCTTCCCCGAACTCCTCGGATCCCCCCTGGGCTGGCTCAGGTGCTCCAGCTCAGGTGTCCTCGGTGCCTCCCGGCTCCCCTGGGCTGGCAGGAACGCGGCTGGGCCCGCTCAGGTCCGTCCCTCCTTTTTCCGTCTGTTCTGCTGAACGTTTTGGGCGCTGCTGGGAGTCTCCATCGGTGTCTGGGCAGGGGCTGGAGGAGTTCTCTGTGCCGGGTGTGTTCTCCCTGGCAGAATGGGGTCAGTGCCACCCCCACTCTCCCGGGGTGACAGGGACAGCTCCAGGTCCTGCTCCAAGACCCCTCCTGCTGCTGGCACGAGTGGCTCATTCCCTGTTTTTAACTCCCTCGGGCCGCCCAGCTCCTTGCTCGATGACTGGGTTTGTTTTTTTTTCCTGTTTTCCACTCTGGTTTTTCCTTTCTGGATGCCTCCCCCTGCCTCTCCCAGGCTTTTTTGTCCCGCTGTGTGACACAGCAGATGACAAGAGCCCGTCCCGACCTCCTGCGTCAGGGCACAGGCAGCGTATGGGGCTGGAGGCGTGTGAATATCCCGGCACGGGGACGAGGGGGGTTTTGCATTACAGCCCTGAAAGCTCGGCTGGCTGGGAGCTGTAAACAGCTCGGGCAGATTTCCTGAGTCGGCAATCCCGCCGGAGCCTCGCCTCCATCCCTGCGCGCCGGGAGCGCTCCGGGATCGCTCCGGGATCGCTCTGGGAGCGCTCCGGGAACGCTCCGGGATCGCCCCGGGAACACTCTTGGGATGCGGGGCCAGCCCTGACGGGGTCTGCAGGAAGCTTCTCCCCCTCGTCCCTCCCTGCTGCTCCCCCCAAAACTTCCCTGCCATCCGTCACCGCCTTCCCGAGCCGGGAGCTGTGCCATGGCAGCCGGCAGTGCCCGGGCAGCGCTGCCAGCCCTGGGGACACGGCGGGGACACGGCCAGGCAGCCCACACCGACTAGCCCCGGGCCACCCCAGCGCTGCCCGCCATGGAGGTAGGTCCTGGCAGCTTTTGGGGTTCGGGGAAGCTGGTGGGGAGGATGGTGATGGGCAGAGAGAGCCACTGGGGAGGTTTTCGGTGCCTCTGTTCCTCGGGGAATGAAAGCAGGGAGTGAAACCCCCCCAGCGCCAGCCGTGCCGGGTGGGAAGCTCGGCTGCAGCTGGAAGCCTGAACGTTAATCCCTGCATTATGTAAGGAAAATCGCTGTCAGGCTGGGAATGAGTGCGGGGAGCTGCTGCCAGCCCGTTGTGCCCATCCAGGGGTGGCACAGAGGGGGACACGGCGCCGCCGGCCCCGGGCGCTGCTGCGGGCTTGGAGGGAGGCTGGGAATTGTGAGTCAAGGCTCCTGCTGCTATTTTCAACACCTGGGCTGGGTCTGGTGGCACTGACAGCTCAGCTCGGGGAGGAACAGGGCTGGGAGCCCCTGTGGGGACGGGGACGGGACACTCGGGGTGTCCCCAGTGACGCCGGGCAGTCACCGGCTCAGGGGATGCTGTGCTGGGAAAGCGCTCTGAGGAACGGGGGCCACATTCCATGAAATAAAATCCATGGAATAACCGCCCCAAAATCCCCCTCCCCACATCCACCACACACCTGGATTTCTGTGCCGGCCGTGGCCCCTCCCTGCTGGCATCCCACGGCCACCGAGTGCCGCTTGTGCCGCGGAGCTGACGGGTCAGGGCTCCCTGGATCTGCCCTGGATTTGGCACCAGTGGCACTTGTTCTTGTTTTTGCCGTGCTGGAAGGTGCACATGGTCCTGTTTTGTCCCGCTGATGGATTCCAGGAAGAATCTCAGCCACGCTTTGCAGCCTCCTCGCGTGGGGTGGGAGCCAGGGCTCGTCCCCTGCGCTCCCCACCGCGCTGTAGGGCAGGGAAAACAGAACAGTCCAGGGGGTGATGCCAAAATTTTGAGCTGAACTTTGCGATAATTGTGCGATTTC
>NC_031795.1:4578042-4583681 GCF_001522545.3 Parus major | reverse complement strand
ACCTGCATCCCCAAATCAGCCAGCGTTGCATAATTGTGCCCGGCCGTGGCCCTCTGAGCGCTGTTTGCTCAGCTCATGAGCTCCAGCCTTTTGCAGATCTCAGCTCTCCTGGCCTCAGCTCCCTTGATAAGAAATAATTTCCCTCCCCTCGTCCTGCATTCCTCCCGCATCCCACATGGGCTCTGCCCTCCCAGCCTGCCTGGAAAACAAGCTCTGGGAACGGGGAGGAGGTTTTTGTTTCAGCCGGTGCCTCCCCGCGGGTTTGCTGCATGTAGGGAAAGTGTGGCTTTTCCTAATCCCCCCGTTAAATCCCCGGCACAGTCGTTCAGGCTCGCTGGGATTTAGCAGGCAGGGTCTGTTAATGCTCCAGGGATCCACATTGGGGGTTTTTTTTTGGGGGGTTGTTTTCCAAGCAAGGACCTGCTGTGCCTTCCCCAGCACGGCAGCGAGCGGGGGGCGAGGATTTCAGCCCAGCGCTGGGTGCCTGCTGTTCCCTGCCCATCCCAGATGTAATCCCCTGGATAAATCATGGAATTACGGGATGCTTTGGGTTAGGAGGGACCAGAAAACCCATCCAGTTCCACCCCTGCCACAGGCAAGGACACCCTTCACTGTCACAGCTTGCTCCAACCCAGCCTTGGACACTTCCAGGGATGGGAGAGCCATTTCTGATCATTTCTGATCATTTCTGATCATTTCTGATCATTTCTGATCATTTCTGATCCCATTCTCTGGGAATTCCACCTCAGCACCCTCACAGCCAGGAATTCCTTCCCAAAATCCCATCTAAACCTCCTCCTCTTTTCCAATCCAAAAGATTGGCTTTACAGAGGGCAGCTCCCTCTTTGGGAACGGAGTTTGAGCAACTTTTCCCCTCGGCCCCTTTGGGCCTCTCCAGAGCTGCCTTTCCCTTTGCCACGGTCACTTTTTCCCTTTTCTGTCCAGAGAATTGCACATCTGGGCAAAAAGTCTGTTTCCTGCTGTTTCTAATTTCTGCCTCGTGATAAGGAACCAAAGCAAAACCCTCCGTGGAGGGCCCGGCCTAAAAATATCCTGGAAGTGGGGTCTGAAAGCCACAAGTTTGTTATGACTTCATTTTTATTTTTAAAACAAAAAACTGGCACTCCAAACAGTGAATCCAGCCTTTTGCTCTCATCCTCCTGCCCTTGCTCCATGGCAGGGAATCAAATCCCAACACCCCCAGACTTCCAGCAGGACACAGAAAAACAGGGAAAAAGAGGAGATGGATGGGAATAACAGGAGGGCTTTTCCAAGCCCCTGCTCCAGATGGGAGCGTTCCCAAGCAGCATCTTGAGAGAACATTCCTCCCTCTTCCCCCCTGCATTTCCTGGTGATAGCACGCTCCCAAGCAGTGATCCCGCAGCTTTATCCCTATTAAAGGGTCATCCGGGGAAAGTGGGATGGAAATGAGAAATTATTCAGGTCTGCCAAGAGTATTTAACTTTCAAGCAGCTCTTAATTAGAAGCCAGGAGCCATTTACACAACCGGGGAGGTTTTGCATAAGAATCTGAATATAAAACCCAGCAACTGGGAAGATTTAGGGATTTTTTATATTTTTTTTTGTATTTTTCCCAACTGGCCAAGCAGCGTGTCCAGGTTGGAGAGCACGAGGCAGGGCCTGGGTTGCAGTCCAGACTCTGCGAATGTGGCTTCAGGCGAGTGATTTCCTCCCCCAGAGCTCCAGTTTTTGCCATCTGTAAAATGGAATTTTGGCATTTGTCCCAGTTTCCTGCGGTGGCAGCTGGTGTTTGCACGAGGAGTTTGGCGCTGCCAGGTGAGGGAGCTTGGAAAAGCAGAGGAGTCACTGCACCTGCAGCTCCGGGAGCAGGAGCTCTCCCAAAAACTGGGATTAGGGCAGTTCCTCTTGGGCTGGACAATTTTGGGGTGTATCCAGGCTGAAATACCTCTGGGTTGCTCAATCCTTGTGCACTGTGCTGGTTTGGGGAGAGGTTTGATGATGAGTCCTGGTTTTCCCTGCTCCTTTTTTCCTGGCTGGGTGGAGAAACCCCGGCTCCCATCCGTGCACGAGGTGAGGCTGGAAAGGCAGAGTCAGTGGCTGCTCCTTGCCCAATTCCAGTGGGAAAATCCAGCCCTGAACCCCCAGCTGGCTGCTGTGCTCTTTTACTGGTGAATTCCCAGGATCAACCGCTGTTTTCCTGGGATTCCAGCAGCGCTGGCGTGGCTGGGAAATCTCCAACCAACCGGAAAACTCCCCAACTTCTCCGGTTAATTATTCTCCTGCCAAGTTCTCACCTCCTCCTTGCATCCCAAGCCCGGTTCCCTCCCATCCCCTCCCAATCCTGGGGTTTTTCCTCCCTCCCCTGAGCATCCCCCTCCTTTTCCTTCACCTCCAGCTGGACAAGGGCGACGTGAGCACCCTGAACCTTCCCCCGGGCGCCGGGCACGGCGACGCCGACGGCCCCGTGTGCCTGGACGTGCCCGATGGCACCCCCGACCCTCACCGCACCAAAGCCGCCATCGAGCACCTGCACCAGAAGATCCTCAAGATCACGGAGCAGATCAAGATCGAGCAGGAGGCGCGGGATGACAACGTGGCCGAGTACCTGAAGCTGGCCAACAACGCCGACAAGCAGCAGGCGTCGCGCATCAAGCAGGTGTTCGAGAAGAAGAACCAGAAGTCGGCGCAGACCATCGCGCAGCTGCACAAGAAGTTGGAGCACTACCACAAGAAGCTGAAGGAGATCGAGCAGAACGGCCCCTCCCGCCAGCCCAAGGATGTTTTCCGGGACATGCAGCAAGGGCTGAAGGACGTGGGCGCCAACGTCCGCTCCAGCATCAGCGGCTTCAGCGGGGGCGTGGTGGAAGGGGTGAAGGGGGGGCTCTCGGGGCTGTCCCAGGCCACGCACACAGCCGTGGTGTCCAAGCCGCGGGAGTTCGCCAGCCTGATCCGCAACAAGTTCGGCAGCGCCGACAACATCGCCCACCTGAAGGACACGCTGGACGACGGGCACCCCGAGGAGGCGTCGCGGGCGCTGAGCGGCAGCGCCACGCTGGTGTCCAGCCCCAAGTACGGCAGTGACGACGAGTGCTCCAGCGCCACCTCGGGCTCCGCCGCCGGCAGCAACTCCGGGGCCGGCCCCGGCGGCCTGGGGAGCCCCAAGTCCAACACGCTGGACAGCCACCACAACAACTTCGACACCATCCTGGAGGAGCTGCGGGAGATCAAGGACAGCCAGTCCCACCTGGAGGACTCCATGGAGGACCTCAAGGCCCAGCTGCAGCGGGATTACACCTACATGACCCAGTGCTTGCAGGAGGAGCGCTACAGGTAGGGACGGGCGGGTGACAGGGCGGGTGACACCCGGGGTGGCTCTTTGGGGACCCTGAGCCGCCCTCCTGGGCTTGTCCAGCCGAGAGACGCCAGGAGCCGCGGCCCTCCTCGCTGCCAGAGCTCCATGCTGGATCTTGAGGTGTTTTCCCACGACCAGGAGAGGGTGGGAGAGGCTGGGTGGTGTCCCCAGTGCCAGGGGGGGTCTCGGGGAGAGGTCCCAGCCCGGCTGCCCTGCGCAGGTACGAGCGCCTGGAGGAGCAGCTGAATGACCTGACGGAGCTGCACCAGAACGAGATGACCAACCTGAAGCAGGAGCTGGCCAGCATGGAGGAGAAGGTGGCCTACCAGTCCTACGAGAGGGCACGGGACATCCAGGTAGGGCTGTGGGAGGGCTCAGCCCCTCTCTGCCCCCTCCAGCCACGCGGTGAGGGACGGAGCTGGGCTGGGAAGGAGGGTGGGGCAGTGGGATCCCTTCTCCCAGCACCCTCCAGGTGAGGTTTCCCTGTGATGCTGTCACTGCAAGAGGCAGGTGACAGCGTGTCCCCAAAACCAGGGAATCCCGGATTGGTGTGGGTTGGGACTTCAAAAAGTGGGCAGGGACACCTTCCACCATCCCAGGCTGCTCCAACCTGGCCTGGGACGCTTCCAGAGATTGGGCAGCCATGGATTCCATCCCAGGGAGGAATTCCATCCCAATATCCCAATATCCCTGCCCTCCCTTCCCCCTTGTGCTGCCACAAGCCACGTGTGGGCCAGCACAGTCCCCACATCCACCAGCCATCCCCAGACGGCACAAAACCCCCCAGAGAACCCCTGGGGGGGCCACCCCTGTCCCCGCTGCCACCGCTGTCCCCCGGCAGGAGGCCGTGGAGTCGTGCCTGACGCGGGTGACCAAGCTGGAGCTGCAGCAGCAGCAGCAGCAGGTGGTGCAGCTGGAGGGGGTGGAGAACGCCAACGCCCGGGCGCTGCTGGGCAAGTTCATCAACGTCATCCTGGCCCTCATGGCCGTGCTGCTCGTCTTCGTCTCCACCATCGCCAACTTCATCACGCCGCTCATGAAGACCCGCATGCGCATCCTCAGCACCGCCCTGCTCGTCCTCTTCCTCCTCTTCCTCTGGAAGCACTGGGACTCCATCAGCTACTTCCTGGAGCACGTTCTGCTCCCCAGCTGATCCGCCAGCCCGGCCGCTGTCGTTTTCCCCACGAGGAGAGGGACGGGGGGGATGAGGGTCCAAAGCCTTCCCCGCACGCTCGGTTCGGCTGATTTCCCGGCCCTCCGCGGATCTGGGATCCCTCTGGGATGTTTGGGAAGGGTGGGATGGGGAGCGAGGAGGTTTTTTGGAAGGCACCGGTGATTTTTGGCTTTTTCTAAGGGGTTTTGGGTGGTTTTTGAAAGGTCATCCTGAAGTCCCCCGGGAGGAAATCTTCTCCAGGGGGGTTCTTCATTTGGTGGGAAGGATTGAGCTGGACCAAACCTGGCTCTGGGAGAACTTCCAGCATGGAGAGGAGAGAGGTTCATTGGGGCAGGATTTTCCCTTTCAGCCTTGACAAACCCAGGTGGCAAAAAAAAAAACAAAACAAAACCCTGGGACGGAGCGAAAGCAAAGCAGGTGGAGATGGAGGAAGCAGGGCCAAGACAAACACAGCAGGACACACACGTCCCCAGCAGCCTCTGCCACAGCCCAGCCAGGACACAGCGGGGTTGGGACAGTCCCCACAGGGGCTGGGCACAGCCAGGGCAGTCAGCACCGGCACAAGCAGCACCCCCTGCGCTGCTTTCATTCCCTGACTCCCCAACTCTTCGGCTTTCAGTTGATCCGATCTCTTCAGGGACGCCTGGACTCGTCCAGCCTCTGCCCCGTGTCGTGTGTGTGCGCGTGTGTGCGGTTTTTAATTTAATTCCAGACTCTTTTGTTTCCATTTGTGAATCAAAGGCGGTGGGGCAGGGGGAGGAGGGGCAGCAGCTGCCCCCCAGCCCCACCCCAGAGCACAGCATGCTGTCTCGGATGGTTCTTAAATTATTTCATACCTATATATTTATGTAATATATCTATACACACACATATATATATAAATATATATATAAAATACCTGCACACTCGGGGCCTCCTCTGGTGCAAACAGCAGCTGCTCCACTCACTTTGAAACCCTCAACCCACTTGGCCTCAGGTGAGGATTTGGCCCTAAACATTTTCAGTGATGATTCCAGGATTTTTTTGGGGAGGGTTGAGGGTCTCTCTGTCGCCTCCTCCGTGATGCCAGGGCCAAGCCAAGCCCTGCTGTGGCCTCACATCGGTCCCTGCATCCCCTCTTGGGCATCGGAGC
>NC_031795.1:4564549-4576984 GCF_001522545.3 Parus major | reverse complement strand
GGAGGGCCCCCGGTCCCCGCCGCAGATCCCGGATCCGCTCCGGAGCCTCTTCCCGTAAGGCCGGGCAGGGGAGGAGGGGGCAGGGCCCAAGGTGGGGGTCACGCACCCCAATTAGCGCATTAACCCCTTCCTGCCCGCAGCAATGGTGACTTCACGGGATGGTTTGGGTTGGAAGGGACCTTAAAGCCCATCCAGCACCACCCCCTGCCATGGGCAGGGACACCTCCCGCTGCTCCCAGTCCCATAACCTGGCTCTGAACGCTCCCCTGGGGCAGCCACAGCTTCTCTGGGAATTCCATCCTGGGGCCTCACCACCCTCCCTTTAAAAACCGCCTTCCCAATATCCCACCTGAACTGACCCTCTGTGGTTAAAACTGTTCTTTTTGACGTGCTTTTATCGTTAATTACAACAATCGCCGGGAAGCGGAGGGAGTTTGGGGGCAGGAGCCCCCCACGAGTGAGCCCTGCCACCCCCCCCGGTGCCTGTGACACTCGGGGACATTCACATCATGGCCCGGCACTGCCCGGTCCCCGTGACCTCGCTGGCAGCAGCCGGAGGAGGCCCCGGCTCTGGGGAGCTCCTCCAGCCGGGGCGATCCCATCCCAGCGGGAATTTCGGGATCGCGGCCCTGCCTGTCCCCGTGTCCAGCGGTGCCAGCCAGGAGTGACCCCCTGTCCCTCCAGCACCTCCCGCTGCCCAGGCGGGCACGGGCCCTGCCCCCTCTCATGGGCGAGCGTCTGGCCCGGGGGGCCACCGGCACCGGCCCGCGGCCAGTGCGGGACAGCAGCTGCTGGCACCGGGGACAATTCGGGGATGGCTGCTGACACCGGGGACAATTCAGGGATTGGCTGCTGGCACCGGCAACAATTTGGGGAGCAGCTGCTGGCACCAGGGACAATTTGGGGATGGCACTGGGAACAATTCGGGGATGGCACCGGGGACAATTTGGGGATGGCACCAGGGAAAATTCGGGGATGGCACCGGGGACAATTCGGGGATGGCACCGGGGACAATTCAGGGATGGCACCGGGAACAATTCGGGGATGGCACCGGGGACAATTTGGGGATGGCACCGGGGACAATTCGGGAGAAGCTGCTGGCACCGGGGACAATTTGGGGAGCAGCTGCTGGCACCAGCGACAATTTGGGGATGGCACCAGGGAAAATTCGGGGATGGCACCGGGGACAATTTGGGGAGCAGCTGCCGGCAGCAGGGACAATTTGGGGATGGCACCGGGAACAATTTGGGGATGGCTGCTGGCACTGGGGACAGTTCCCGCATGGCATGCGCGGGGCTCCCTGAGGACTCGCCTTGTCCCGGCGGGGTCAGGGGGGCTCACAAGGGCCCCCTTTGTGCGGGAGAGGTGAAGCTTTGACGTCAGCCCGGCAGGAATTCCTTAATTCCATTCAGGCCTCCCTGCCCGCCGCTAATTGCGTTTTATGTAAGAGCCGCAGCTGCGCTCCCGGCCGGCAGCGGGATAAGCGGGAGGCACCGGGAATGTCCCTGCGGGACCGGGCTGGTGCCACCGGGAATGTCCCTGCGGGACCGGGCTGGTGCCACCGGGAATGTCCCTGCGGGACCGGACTGGTGCCACCGGGCACCGGGAGCCTCGTGCGGCCGCGGCTCGGACCCCCCCGGGGTGTCGGACATGGAGAGATGGGGGCGCTCAGTGGGGACACGGCTGGGTGGGGACACAGCTCGGTGGGGACACAGCTCGGTGGGGACACGGATGGGTGGGGACACAGATCGGTGGGGACACAGCTCGGTTTGGGACACGGCTCACTGGGGACACAGCTCAGTGGGGACACAGTTCCTTGGGGACACAGCTCGGTTTGGGACACAGCTCGGTTTGGGACACGGCTTGGTGGGGACACAGCTCAGTGGGGACACAGCTCAGTGGGGACACAGTTCACTGGGGACACAGCTCGTTGGGGACACGGCTCGTTGGGGACACAGCTCAGTGGGGACACAGCTCGTTAGGGACAGAGCTCGTTGGGGACACAGCTCAGTGGCGACACAGCTCACTGGGGACACGGCTTGTTGGGGGCACCCCGGAGGAATGTGGGGGCGAGGCTGGCGCAGCAGGGTGTCCCTCTGTCCCCAGTTTGAGGCTGGTTTGTCACATCCCACGGGTGCCCCCGGGTGCCCGTGTCCTGCCGGGCGGGGCCAGCGCCGTCCCCGTGTCACCGCAGCCAGCCCGGGGTCGGGCTCTCGGGTGATGGCTGCAGAGCCGGGCGCTGGCTGATCTCCCCCATTTGTGTTCCCAATTTCCAGCTGCGATAAAATGAGGTCCTCTCCGCCCTCTGCTCTGCTGGGGGGACCCCAAAATGTCCCCGTGCTGTCCCCACGGGGATGTCCCTGCCTGCCCAGGAGCGGCAGGGACCCAGAGGGGTCAGGGAGAGCCGAGCCAGGCGCAGCGCTGGGGAGTTTTCCCCAAGGAAAAGGTGGAGGAGGAGGAAGGGATTGCGGAGGGGGAATGTTGGCAGCCATCAGTGGGGACACGGCGGTCCCCGCTGTCCCCTCCCCCCGGCGGCGTGGCCGGGCTTAGGCCGTAAGAAGGGAGCGCTGGTACCGAGGGTAACATGCCGCGCATTCCTGCGCTGTCTCCGGGGGAATTTCGGCTGTTCCACATGAAAAATCCTCCCTGCCCTGCGGGTCAGAGTCTGCGGGAGACATTTCCCAGCAGAAAAGCCCAAAGCTGCCAGGGGCACGGCCCGGGCACTGTGGCTCACCTGGCGTGGCCAGGGCCACCAGGGCAGGTGCCACTGTGGGTTATCCCCATGTCACTGTCAGCGGTTCCAATGTCACCATGGCAGGTGCAAATGTCCCTATTGGCAAGTGCCAGTGCCACCACAGCCAGTGCCACCAGTGCCACTGTGACCAGTGCCAGTGCCCCCACAGCCAGTGCCACCACAGCCAGTGCCACCGTGAGCAGTGCCAGTGCCACCACAGCCAGTGCCACCAGTGCCACCGTGACCAGTGCCAGTGCCACCACAGCCAGTGCCAGTGCCACCGTGGTCTGTGCCACCACAGCCAGTGCCAGTGCCACCGTGGGCCCTCCCCATGGCACTGTGGCCACCAGGACTGGTGCCAATGCCCAGTGCCACAATGACAAGTGCCAGTGTCACCATGGCCATAACCTGTGCCACCATGGCCATCACCTGTGCTACCGTGGGCTATCCCAATGTCACTGTGCCCAGTGCCACCATGGCCACTGTGCCCAGTGCCAGCACCACAGGGTGCCCAGCACCCCCTTGAGCTCCGTGTGGCCCCGGCCGTGCCCCGCTCGTGGCCGCTGCAATCATTTAATTGCATTTATTTAAAAACAAATCCTCCCCTGGGCTTGTGGCGGGGGGGAGAGAGGCCCGTGGAGGAAAATGAAGAGGAATTTAATTAAGGGCAGTGCCGGGAATGTCTCTCCCACAATAAAGATAAGGAGGATCAATTGCTGCTTCCCGGGATCAAAGCCGAGGCTGGAGGGGAAGCGGGGCTGGCTGCGAGGGGAGGGGGAGGCAGCGAGGGGAGGGCGTACAAGGGAAAGCGGCGGAGAGACAGAGAGATAAGATTAGAGAGATCATTGATCGCGGGGCTCCCCGAGGGCTGGAGGGACCCGCGGGACCACGGCGGCTGCCAAAATCCCGCCCTGTGAATCCCTGAGAGGAGCTAAAACACCTAAAGTTCCCCACTCCTCCTCAGGAACGCGAATACCGGAGTTAAGGTGCTGGCATTGGAGACACCAGGATAAAAATGAGAGATCCTGGGATATCCTGAGCTGGAAGAACCCACCGGGATCACTGGTCCAGCTCTCAGCCATGCTCAGAACAATCCCAAAATCCCACCCTGTGTATCTCTGAGAGGAGCTAAAATACCCAAATTTCCCCACTCCTCCCCAGGAACGCGAATATCGGAGTTAAGGTGCTGGCATTGGAGACACCAGGATAAAAAATGGGAGATCCTGGGATCACTGATCCAGCTCTCAGCCCTGCACAGAACAATCCCAAAAATCCCACCCTGCGTTTTCCAAACATTCCTGGAGCTCTGGGAGGTTTGGAACAGCGACCGTTCCCTGGGGAGCCTCTCAGTGCGGGAGGAACCTCTCCCTAAAATCCAGCCTATCCCTCCCTGGCCCAGCTCCAGCCCTTCCCTGGCTCCTGCCACTGTCACAACGAGCAGAGATCGCGTCCGTGCCCACCTGAGCGCCCTGCCCTGCGCATCCCGCCCCTCCCCGAGCCCCGGGAATGCCCGCTGGCATCGCACTTCCATGGGAATAACGCCCCGCTCCCTTCCCAAGCGCTTCCCACGCGTGCAAAGCAGGCACGGGAGGCTGCCGGGGCTGGCACACCCAGATGCTGTCCCGGTGCCAGGCTGCCAGCCCGCTCCTCCCCGCCGGAGCCGGCCCAACCGCTTCCCCCGGCTGCTTCTTGCAGGAGCAGCTCGGGCCCGAGCCCAGCCCGGCAATTCCCAGCGGGATCCAAACCCGCTCCTGCCTCGGCAGCGCTGTCCCAGCCCGGCTGGGATCCGGGAAAAGCCATTCCCCGTTTTCCAGCCGCGCTCCCGAGGCTGCTCCGGTGCCCGGAGAGGCTTCCCCGCATGGTCGGGACACCCGGGCGGGTTTGGCTGGGCACCAGCGTCCCGAATTCGGGATCCGCCAGGCCCGGCCCTTTCCAAAAACCTGTCTGGCTGCTGCTTTGCATTCCCAGGCTGCCGGATCCGCTGGGAAAATCGGGAAAATCGGCCTCGCCCGCAGCTGCCGGCGGTGCCGCGCTCCCTCCCCGTGCGGGACGCGGGGTGAGCGCTGCCACGGGCGCGGAGCTTCCCCGGGGAGGCAGAAACGGAGCTGGGAGAGGCTGCTGGAGCCTCCTGCTCGCCCCGGGCGGGCTGGCAGCAGCCCCGTGCCCACCCCCGGGTGGCGGGGTTGGGGGTCCCTGGGGCACGGAGCCGTGGCGGGGGTGACAGGAGGTGACCCGAGTCACCCCAGATGCTGCCCCAGGGTGAGAACTCGGGGATTTTACAAGCCCGGAGTGTCCCGGGAGCGGCAGAAGGGTCGGGATGAGGGGCTGTGCTCAGGAGTTGAACCCCGTGGTCCTTGTGGATCCTTCCAGCTCAGGATATTCCATGATTTTACCTTCTGTGGTTCCCATCAGCTCATGACAGGCACGATCCTGCAAGGCACGGGAACAACAGGAGACGTCCTGATGGTCCCACAGCCACAGATTTTGCTCCAGCAGCGCTGGATCTGATCCCTTCTGTCCCATTCCACATCCCAGAGTTTGTGGCATGGGATGGACAGAGCTGTCCTGCTTGGAGAAATCTTCCAGCAGAGACCCAGCACCCCAAAAAAAACCATCACCGAGGCTCCAGGAGGGCACAGGAGCTTCAGAGCGGCCCCCAGTGGGGTCTGGGGTCGCATTTTTAGCTCAGGTGTGACCCAGCCATTCCCTGTGCTCCAGAAAAAAAAATGGGATCAAAGTTTCCGGGAGCCGCTTTCTTCCCCCTTTTTTTTTGAGGGGGGCAGCTCCAGGCTGCCATTGGAGACGGGAGAACTTTCATGTGGGGATTTCTCTCCTTCAGATCTTCAAAGAAATCCAGCAATCAAACAGGAGGTTGTGGAGGCACTTTTAAAAGAAAAAATACAAAAAAAAAACTACAAAAGAAAAACAAAACAAAACAAAAAAACTACAAAAAAAACCTGCAGAAAAAAAAACCAAAAAAAAACCCAAAAAAAAAAACCACTTTGAAAGAATCAGAGGCAAAGGAACACCTCGACTTTGTTGTGTTAATTGTTCCGGCGCTCAAAGTTCTGACAAAATGCCTCAGAAATATCCCTGGCTCGGCGCCCACGATGTGTCAGACACACAAAAAAGGGAAAACCGACAACGGGAGATTCCGACAGGAAGGAACAATCCCAAGGTTCCAAAGAAGGACAGAGGGGAGGTGACACCCAAATTCCAGAGCTCCAGGGGCATCCCTGAGCTGCTCTCATTAAGAGCCAGCAGTTAATTGGACTTGCCTGGGCCCCTCATCCATCCCATTCCCGGTGGGATCCAGCCCCATCCCCGCATTCCCGGCACCGGAGGTGGCTTTGGCCGCTGGCTGTCCCCGGGGTCACCCCCGTGTCCCCCCGAGCCTGCTCCTCCCACAGCGCTCCCCATCCCAAATGGTGATCCCAAATGATGATCCCAAATGATGATCCCAAATGGTGATCCCAAATAATGATCCCAAATAATGAACCAAATGGTGATCCCAAATGCTGATCCCAAATGATGACCCCGATCCGGGCTCGGTGGATCCGGGATTCCCGGCACAGCCCGGGCAGGAGCCGGGGGTGACTCAGGGTCCCCAGGCTCTGTCGGGAAACCCTCCCGGGACCTGCTGGGGGTGGTGCTGGGGCTGCTCCGACCCCAAAATTCCTTTTTCCCCCTTTTTCAGGGCGCTGCTGCTGCTCCGGGGGGATCCAAGGCTGGGGTGACCCAGAGAGGCACAGACAACACCCACCCCAGCATTCCCATTAAAAACCTTTGGGAATACCCAATTCCCGAGGCTGAAAGTCCCTACACCTGTCCTTTGGTGACGGTTGCGGTCCCAAATCCCGGGATGCAGCAGTGGGAAGCACCAATTTCCCCCAGGAGCAGCAGGAGAAGGGTCCAGGCCGTTTAATCCCTTGGGATAACGACCAGGGAAGCTCGGATCAGTGGATATAAACCCACAGGTGCTCCGAGCCCTCGGGCATCCCCTTATCCTCCAGGACAATTCATCTCCCGGTGTTTTTCCCGGTTTTCCTGTCCCCACACCCTGCCGGGCAGCAACCGCAGCTCGGGGCTGAAGTCACCCCCAAAAAATGACATTTTCTCAGCAAAAGGCGGCTGAGGTCATTTCCAGCCGGGCAGGGCTGCGGGAATTGCCAATCCCCGGGATGAAAGGGCCGCAGGGATAAAAGCGAATAATGGTGGGGGGCTGAGAGGGGGGCTCAGAGGCAGCGGAAATCATCCTGGGATGAAAGGAGCGTTTCCAGGCGCTGGCGAGGGAATTCCGGGAGCGCTGGGATGGGGGGTGGGCACCGAACCGCTCCCAGCGACACCGGGGTGTCCTCGGGCTCCGGCTGCCTCATCCAAGGGCATTCCCCACCCTTCCCATGGCCCCGGAGAAGTCGGGAAGGGACTCGGAGCAGATGTCACAGCTCAGGGTTGGGCTGAGCTGACCGCGACACCGGGACAAGCTCCTCACACCCAGCGGGGCCACCCAGAGCTCCGGAGCGGCCACCCAGGTCCCCAGCGGCGTCTGGGGCGGCATTTTGGGCTCAGGTGTGACCCTTGTGCTCCCACAAGGAATTGTGTCACCGCAAATTCCCATTAAAATATCTTCGGCAATGCCGTGCCTGAGGGTTTCTCCAGCCGTCCTTTGGAGGTCGAAGAGCTGCCAGGGCTCCAAACCAGAGTGTGGGGAATTTTCCTGCAGATCCCGGATAAAACAGGGCCACGGCATCCCAAGATGCAAACCCAAGAAGGAGCCTCTGCTCCGTGCCCGGCTCCTCCCAATCCCATCCCATGGATCCCGTCCTATCCCAGCCCGGCAGCACCGGGACTTTGCCCAGGCTCAGCCGGGCGCCCTCGGAGCGGCTTTAAGCGCTCCAGAGTTTCCCAAAGGCTCGGGAAACACGCGGGGAATGCGCGGAGGGGGGGCCGGGCGCGGTGACCCCCCCCTGCCACCGGCCGGTGGGACAAGGGGTGGCATTCCGGGCATGGCCCTGCCGCCCTGTCCCCGCTGCGCCGACACGGAACGGCTCCGCTTAACCCCGCTGGAAACCGGGAATGGTCACCGAGCAAACACTTGGATTTCCGAGCCAGAAGGGCAAAGGGTGGAGAGGCGGCTCCTGCCACCAAAACCCGGGGAAATCCCCCAAATTCAGGTTCAGGGATGTGAGAGGGGTTTGGGAGCCAGGCTGGGACAGGGGGGTCGCTGGTGGTAGGGAGAGGAGAAGGAATCCTGATCCCCCACTGTCCTGCTTTCCCTAAATTTTGGGCTGTTTGTCCAGCAGCTGCTCAGCCTTAAAATCCCGATTTCCCACTCGAGCCCCCACACCAGGGATGTGAGAGGGGTTTGGGAGCGGGGCTGGGACAGGGGTGCTGCCCGCAGTGGGGAGGGGAGAAGGGGCTCCTCATCACAACTTCCCCTAAATTTTGGGCTGTGTTTGTCCAGCCTTAAAATCCCGATTTCCCACCCGAGCCCCACATCAAGGATGAGCCCCAGTTCAGCACCACAGAGCGCTGGGGAGGCACCAGTTAAACCCAGTTTGAGGAGGGGCTGAGCACACTGAGCTGTTCCACCCTGCAGGACACGGCTGAGCTCGCCCACCCTCACCTGGGCTGAGCCACGGCCCCATCCCAACAGGAAAAACACAGGGACAAGGACAGGGACATCAGCCCGGCCCAGGCACCTCCCTCACCCCCAGCAATCAAGGTGACAACTCGGCTTTACCGTTTGCTTTTAATTTAATGTTTTTCTCCAGCCCGTGCTGTGGGAAGGAGGGAGAACACAACACCCCCCTGGCAGCGAGCACACGCGGCAATAGTGCAAGGGAGCCGTGTGACACAAGGACAGCTCCCCAAAAACACCCCTGGAGGCTCTGTGGAGCCAACACACCCCGTGCTGCTGCCCCCCAGCCTGGACAAAGGCAATAATAAATAAACACTCGGTGCCTCACCAAAGGCACCTTTTTTTTTTTGTTTGTTTGTTTTCTACGTTACAATGAGAGATGTCGGCATCACAGCATTTCCTTTTGGCCACATCCAGTTTCTCAGCGCTCAGGAGAGGGCAGAGCCGTGGCCTGGGCACCCCCAGCACCTCCCAAAGCCCAGAGCCCACGGGCAGCACCTTTGAGCCCTCGCCAGCACCCTGCTACATCTGCAGATTGTTTGAGGTATATCACCCGCCCCCTCCGTTACCTTGTGCAGCCAAAAAACAGTGCAAAGAAAACAAAAATCCCCCCCAAAACCCTTTGCTTTCACCCCCGTGATGAGATGAGCCTGTTCGAGAGGGGAGGACGGCAGCGAGGAGCCCTCGGGACCCCCCAGCCCCTCCTCGGGAGTCACTCTGGGGGTTTTAAATGTCCATTAAAGGTCCATTAAATGTCCTGGCCCTGGGGCATCCCCCGGCCGCTGCCCCGCCCCGAGGCTGCCAAATAAATCCGTGGGATGTGGATCAGCAGCACCGGCAGCCCGGGGGAGGGAGGAAGGGAGGCTCAGCCCCCTCCCCAAAACGCAGCAGCCCGAGGGAGGGGAGGTGGGCTCAGCTCAGCTTCACCCCCACGGCCAGAGCGCTCCGGTAGAGCTCGGTGCCGCCGTCACCGCCCGCCAGGGACGCGCTGCTCTCCGCCAAGGGGCTGCGGCAGTGGGTGACGGTCCAGCGGCGCACCCGCCGCCCTTCCTCCCGCTCCTCCTCCTCCTCCAGCCGCAGGAGGCTCTCGGCGGACACGCAGCCCCGCATGGCCCCGGTGCCGGGGGGCCCGCGGGCGGGCAGGTCCAGCTGCTCGAAGGACTCTGTGGACAGGATGCTGTCCTCGCTGACGGCGCTGGCCGGCCGGCCGCGGGGGCCCTGGGGCAGGGACACCTCGCTGAAGCCCCCGAAGCCCCTCCCGGGGGGGGTCCCCGGCTCGGCGCTCCCCGAGGAGAATTTGCCGTTGTGTTTGAGGATTCCTTTCCTGCGGGCGGGGAGGCCCTGGCAGGGAGGGGAGGGCGGCTCGGCGAACACGCTCCCGTCCAGGTCCAAACTCCCCGCGTCCAGCACGTCCCCGGACTCGGAGCATTCCAGGGACGAGTAATACCCCGATTCCCTGGCCGAGGGCTTCTTCAGGATTCCCTTCTTGGGCACGGCCGCGGGCGCAGCTCCCGCTGTTCCCGAGGGCAGGATCCTGGAGAAGCCCGCGGGGACCCCCTCCTCATCCTCCCCCTGCGGCGGGCAGGGGCTGGGCACCTTCTGCTCGCAGGAGCTCCTCTTCTTCAGGATGCCCTTGGGCCGCTTGAGGATGGACTTGGAGGGGTTCTCGGGGCCCGCGGGCACCTCCTGCAGCGCGTGCGAGACGTCGTTCTCCTTCTTGGACTTCTTGAGGGAGCGCTGCCGCTCCAGGGCCACGCCGGGGATGTGCTGCTTCAGGAAGCAGCGCACCTTGGAGCCGTTCTCCAGCAGGGGCCGGGAGGAGCGGCGCAGCCACTCGGCCACCGTGGCCAGCGGCGATTCGCTCTCCCGCAGCAGCTCCTGCTCGCCCAGCGGCATTTTGTAGCCCCAGTTGACCCACCAGTGCGTGGCGATGTCCTCGATGGTGGCCCGGCGCTCGGGGTTCACCATCAGCATCCAGCGGATCAGCCCGCAGGCGTCTGCGGAAGGGACGGGTCAGGCACGGGAGGGGACGCGGGGAGGGGGACACGGGGGGGACACGGGGCTGTCCCTACCTGAGAGCTTCGTGGGCTCCCGGTAGTCCCCGCTCGTGATCTGCTTGACCAGAGTCTTGTAGTCGTGGCCGTCGAAGGGCATCGTGCCGTGGACCAGGATGTAGAGGAGGACACCCAGGGACCAGCTGTCCACCTGTGAAAGGGACACAGGAGCCTGCAGGGGACAGCAGGACCCCACCCCACCAGGATGGCAGGGAAGGGACAGAGCGTGGGGCAGGACCCCAGCACTGCCAACAGCCCCGCAGTGCCCGGGCTCAGGGGTTCTGTCACCCCAAAATAGGCTGGGAAATGCCCAGAGCGGTTCCCACAGCCCGGAGGGAGGCACAACCCACCTCGGGGCCCTTGTAGGGCCGCCCGTTGATGATCTCGGGGGATGCGTACAGGGGGCTGCCGCAGTAGGTCTGCAGGAGCTTGTCCTGCTGGAAAACGTTGGACAGCCCGAAATCTGCAATCTGGGGGGGCAAACACAGCTGTCATCCAGCAGCAAAGTCCCCTTTCCCAAAATCCCGTTTCCCAAGGGTGAAAGCTCCCCTGGAGCTCTCCAGGGATGAACCTGGTCCAAACCAGGGCTGCCCTTGGTTCTGAGTCCCCTCAGGGGTCACCACCAGCCTGGTTTTCGACCCCCGAGGTCGCTCCTCCTGCTCTCTGCCTCCCAAAATCCTCATGCCAGGCACGGCAGCAGCTCCCCGGCGGCGGGAGCGGAGTGGAAAGGTGAGGTCGGAAGGATTTCCAGGCTTTCCTCCAGCTCATTCCCAGTCACCCCAGGCTGCAGCGGTCCCTGTCAGCTCCGCCTGCCACGGGTGCTCATTATCCTCATTACAGCCGTCACCTCGCTCCCAGCAGGAGCTTCCGTGGCTGCCCCCGAGCTCCCCATTGCAAAATGATCCCCGGCGGAGATAAACCCATCCTCGGGGGATCCCTGGCTCAGGCCAGGCCGTGCCCTGGTGGAAAGCATTGCTCAGGGCCTGTGGGGGAGCTGGGGTTTCCTGGCTGGCACACACAGGAACCAGGAAAAGAGCCCTTCTCGTCGGGCCAGCCTTGATCTGGGCGCTCAGACTTTGCCCCCTTATCAGCAGGCTGCTATCAGTTATGGCTCTACCAGATCTGCCAGATGCTGCCAGCTTTTCCTGGGCAAACAGCGTTCCAGGTGCTGCTGGAGCTCTGGGAAGCCCTGAGGGGACTGAGGTGTCACCCCCTGTCCCTCCAGGCTGGGCAGCTCCCCCGGGTGACACCCCGGGCCGTGCCAGCCCCTCACCTTGATGTTCCCGTTGGCATCCAGCAGGATGTTCTCCAGCTTCAGGTCCCGGTGGACGATCCCGTTCTGCGGGAAGAGCCGGGGTGAATTCGTGGAGGTTTAGAGGGAGGGGAAGAGCCCGGCGCTCCCGGAGGTCACTGCCGGGCACGGGCGCAGCAGAGGAGCCGCACGGGTGTGGCCCCGGGGATGGGTGGCCCTGCCCGGGTGGCACCGGCTCGGCAGCGGGAGCAGGGAGGTGCCCACAGCAGGTGCCACCCTGGGCTCTTCCATTGTCCCCAGGCATGGCAGCTCGTGGTGCCAGCCCCGGCAGGGCACGGCTCCTGCTCGGCCAGGGCGTGCCGTGCCCAGCTCAGAGAGCCCCGGGTCTGGTGTGGGGTCAGGAGCTGCTCTGCCACCCCCTAATCCCAGCGAGGGCTGCGGCACAGCCTGGGGGCCTCCTGCAGGGAGACCCCCGGGCTGCAGGGAGACCCTCGGGCTGCAGGGTCCTGCCAGGGAGACCCTCGGGCTGCAGGGAGACCCTCGGGCTGCAGGGTCCTGCAGGGGAGACCCTCGGGCTGCAGGGTCCTGCCAGGGAATCATCCCAGAGCCCCGGGGAAGGTCCTGCAGGACATCCCAGAGCCCCGGGGAAGGTCCTGCAGGACATCCCAGACCCTGGGGAGGGTCCTGCAGGACATCCCAGAGCCCCGGGGAGGGTCCTGAAGGACATCCCACAGCCCCGGGGAGGGTCCTGCAG
>NC_031795.1:4556550-4561156 GCF_001522545.3 Parus major | reverse complement strand
CCCATCCTTGTGGCCCCAAAGCCCATTTTTCTGGCTCCAAACCCCATTTTTTGTGGCTCCAAACCCCATTTTTTGTGGCTCCAAACCCCATTTTTTGTGGCCCCAAACCCCATTTCTCATGGCACAGAACCACCTCAGGCAGCACCAGCCAGGGTGGGAATTGCTCCTGGAGGATCCAGCAGCTGTGGGAGTGAACGGACTCTGGCCAGGGGACGTTCAATAACCCAAGTTTCTGGAGAAAGCAATACTGAAAGTGTTTCACACTTCTGGGAAACCCAGCCAGCTTTTCTTTCTCCTGACCTTTGTTTAACAGGTTAAATTTTAAACGATTTCTTTTTGCTGCTGCCACGGTTACCTGAGCCTCCTGCAGCCAAGCCAGCCTCCCAAATTCCTGCTGCCTTCCTCCATCCCTGCCCCCTGCAAAGCCTCAGCATTTTGGGGCCAAAAATCCGGAGCGTTTTTGAGTTTTTTTTATTTTTCCCCAGAGGTTCACACCCCCAAAATTGTGAGCCACAATCCATAAAAAGGCGAGGCAGCTTCAGGAGATGCCCCTGGCTGTATCCAGCAGCGCTGGATCCTCACGGTGATCCTAAAATTAGTGACCTCCAGGCAGGTGGAGCCATCCTGGGGTGCCAAGAGGAGCTTTGTTCCCGAACTTTCCTTGCCCAAGAGGGATGGGAGCAGAGGAGATGGGAAAGGCCACCCTGGAGCTGGGGACAGGCAGTGCCACATCCCCGCCAGGAGAATCCCCTGCAGTGAAACATCCAGGAAATCCCTCCGGGAAGCCCAGGGAGCCCGGGAGTGCTTTCCAAGTCAAAAAAAAAAGGCTTTTAATTACAATTTTTTGGGGGTAGAACCGGTATTTTCAGCAGCTGCTGAAAGATGTATGAAGCTACAACCCCAGGCAGCGCTTCAGAAGCTGCTCCAGACTCGGTGCTCCGTGAAATGTGGATTTAAATCCACCCAGGAGCAGAGCAGGAATAATAATAATAAAAAAAAGAGGTTCTGGAATATTCCAGGTGCTGCTTTCTGCCGGCACAACGCGGGCCCCAAATCGCGCCGGTGACACCGAGGAGAATCCCATGGGAGCTCCCCCTTGGCTGCGGGCCAGGGAGACGGAGCCAGGCTGGGAAAAATTCCAGGATGGGAGGAAAAAAAGGAGCCCTGAGGCTGCCCTGAAAACAGGTGGGGAAAAAAGGGGGGGAAAAAAGAAAGGGGGGAAAAATAGAAAGGGAAGGGGGAAAAATGAAAGGGAAGGGGGGAAAAAGCAGAAAAGGAAAGGGGGAAAATAGAAAGGAAAGAGGGGAAAATNCCCCGGGGAGGGTCCTGCAGCTCCACATTCCCCTCAGGAACAGGACAGGTGACCCAGGGCTTGGCTTCCAGCCCCGCGGGCAGCCCTGGGCGTCTCCGTCTGGCAGGGTGGGAGGGGAGGTGGCAACTCCCAGGCCGGGTTAGTCACCCCCACACGGCAGCAGCCGAGGCCAGGACCTCCCAAAAGCTGCCGGGGCACTGCCACACCCTTCAGACCAAAGGCAGGATCAAAAAAAACCAAATTCCTTCTGCTGGGAAAGGCGGAGAGCCACGAGCTCCCCTCACCTTGCGTGGGGCTGCATCGCTCCCAAACCATCCCGCTGCAGGGTGGAGCACCCCGGAGCCCATCGAGCCGGGAAATCACCGGGAAGAGCAACCCAGAGCCCATCCAGCCCCTCTCCAGCTGGGAAATCATCAGGAGGAGTACCCCGAAGCCCATCCAGCCCCTCTCCAGCCGGGAAATGACCGGGAAGCCCCCGGGCAGCTCGGTGCCAGCTCACCTTGTGGCAGTAGTAGACGGCGGACACGACCTGGCGGAAGAAGTGTCGCGCCTCCTGCTCCGAGAGCCGCTGCCGCTCGCTGATGTACTCGTACAGGTCGCCCTTGCTGGCGTATTCCATCACGATGACGATCTTGGCGCTGTTCTCGAACACTGCGGGGCACCGGAAAGGGTTAAAAGGGATCCTCGGAATTGCGGGAATTCTCGTTAGGACGCTCCTGTTAATGAGCCTCGATTGACCCGAACCTGCCCGTCCCAATCCCGGCGACACTCCTGGGCTAAGCAGGGCGGGAGGGTCCCCAGAGGTGTCACCAACCCGCCCCGCAAAGTGCCACCAGGGCTGCTGGCCTCCAGCTGTGCCACCACCGGGGCTCTGCCACCACCGGGGCTCTGCCACCATTGAGGCTGTGCCACCACCAGGGCTGTGCCACCACCGGGGCTCTGTCACCACCGGGGCTCTGCCACCACCGGGGCTGTCACAACTGGCTGTGCCACCACCGGGGCTCTGTCACCACCGGGGCTCTGTCACCACCGGGGCTCTGCCACCACCGGGGCTGTGTCACAACTGGCTGTGCCACCACCGGGGCTGTGTCACAACTGGCTGTGCCACCACCGGGGCTCTGCCACCATTGAGGCTCTGCCACCACCGGGGCTGTGCCACCACTGGGGCTGTGCCACCACCGGGGCTGTGCTGCCATTGAGGCTGTGCCACCATCTTGGCTGTGCCACCACCTTGGCTGTGCCACCACCGAGGTGACTCAGGCGTGCGGCTCCTTGCTGGAATCCCCGCCAAGGGGAAGGTGACAGCGCTGGGGACCTTCCTGCCTGTCCCCATTGCTCCCAAAAAAGTCCCTGTCTGGAGCCAAAGCCGGAGCGTTTTCTTCCTGTTTGCACTCGGTATTTGTGAATTCCAGCGGCCGCTGTGAGTCAGCCCTCGCAAACAGCGCGGAGGAGCTGCCAGCCCGCTCGCCTTTGTTTGGAGGACAAAAGCGCTCCGGATCCCTCCCAAGCGCCGGGAGCAGCGGCAGAGCCAGCCCGAGGAGGGGCACGGCAGCCTCCAGGACTCGGTGGCCGCTGAGCCTGAGCCGCCTGCGGATTTGGGATGAGTCTGGTTCTGCCTGGAGCTGGAGAAATTTCTCCTGGGTTATCCCAACCCCCCGGCAGCGAAGCCCGGCCCTGGCCATAAAACCAAGCCCGGCAGCACCAGGAACTCTCCCAGCGCGCTGTGGTTTGCTTTTCCAAAGTGGTTTTCCAGTGCCCCGGGGGAGGGAATGAGGAGGACTCCAGGACTGAGATTAAATCCCGCCTCGGGCTCAGAGTGGATCCACAGAGATCCCAAATTCCCTGGGATGAGCGTCACACTCAGCCCCTGCTCCCCGGCACAGCTCAGCCTCCCTCCACAGCCCCACCGAGGCTTCCACAAAATCCACGTTTGGAGCTGGATTCCGGTCTGGGAGGGAAGGGAAGGGACAGGAAAGGCTGTTTCTGGAGCAGGGAAAACACAGCCCAGGATCTACATTCCCTGTGAGTGACCAGGACCCGGAGCCAGGTCCTGGAAGGGAGGAGAGCACCGGGTCAAACCCACCCCAAGAGCCCCCCAAAGCCCATTCCAAAGGCTCCCATGGTGGATGAAGCTGGAAAAGGGATGGGAAAGGAGGCCTCACCTTCGTGCACAGCGATGATGTGCGGGTGGTTGAGGGAGGACATGATCTCGATCTCCCTCCGGATGTGGACAAGGTCCTGCTCATCCTTGATTTTGTCCTTGCGGATGGATTTGATGGCCACCTGTGGGTGAGCACAGAGGGGACCGTGAATTCCCAAAGGAAGAAATTCTTCCCTCCCCTATTTTGGGAAGGGATTCACAAACGAGATCCCCGTGAGCCGAGCAGCTCCATGGAAACAGCTCCCAGAAAAGCGGATTTGATCGATTTGGGGTTTATTCCTCCCCAAGTGCTGCTGCTGCCCGTGAGGAGACGCTCCCCCCTCGGGAAATCTGTGACATCTCCTCATTTTTGGGGTCCCCGAGGCTCCCCCAAGGTGGCACAGCCCTGCTCCCGATTTTTGGGCTCTGCAGGGATCGTGTCCAGCCGCAGGAATGCCACACAACAACAACAGCCGCATCCTGGGGTCAGGAAAAGGGAATAAAACCCCCAAACCTCGGGGGTTCTTTGCCTCTAAAACACTTTATTTCTAGGAGCAAGAGAAAGTTTGGATGGAAAAGCAGATCCCTGAGTGAGACACCCGGAGTTTTCCAGGCTTTCCTTGGGGATTTCAAGTTTTCCTCCACAAGGAGACTGAAAAGGGAGGAGAAAAAGGAGTAAGAATAGACTCCTTCTAATCCCCTTTCAAAGGGGCTGCGGGCACACAATGCGCTCCCAGGGCTGAATTTACAACTGAATCCAGCAGAATCTTTTATTTTTATTTTTTTTCCCCTCCTTCTTTTCCCCTCCCAGACAAGAATGCGGAACAGTTTTAATCCCCTCAAGGGACCCTCGCAGGAGTCTCCCAGCAACGGGGGGAGAGAGAGGGGCCAGGGACCCCCGGCGGAGCTGCCGAGGGCTTCGAGGGATGCTCGGCCCCGTGGCCTCGGAATTTCCCAAAGCTTCGCTCAACAAAGCCCAGCCCAACAGGCAGCAAAGTTTTGCCAAGCCGGGTCTGAGGCAGCCGAGCCAGCGAAATCTCAGCCTCTGCAAAGGGGCTCAGGTGGGCACCTGAAGTCCCTTTTCGGCCCCAAACCCCATCTTTGTGGCCCCAAATCCCATTTTTGTAGCCCCAAACCCGCATTTTTGTGGCCCT
>NC_031795.1:4549442-4554852 GCF_001522545.3 Parus major | reverse complement strand
GAAAAGGAAGGGGGGAAAAAGCCAGAAAAGGAAGGGGGGGAAAATAGAAAGGGAAGGGGGGGAAAAACCAGAAAAGGAAAGGGGAAAAAGAGAAAGGGAAGGGGGGAAAATAAAGAGAAAGGGAAGGGGAGAAAAAAGAAGGGGACAATATCCAGCAGCTCCTGATATTTCTGGGATTTTTGTGTGGGTTTGGAAAGGCACTCAGCAGGAGCATCACTTCAGATAAAGAAATAATTTATAATAAATAATAATATTTATAATAAATTAATAGTAGAATTTCTAATAAGAAAAAAAAAAAAAAGGGATTTTTTTTCCCAGATAAATAATTCATGGAAGTCCCAAACCAGCTGCGGGAGCCTGGAATTTCCTGTCACCTTCCAAGCGAATCGGCCTGCTCTGAGTGCAGGTATTTTAAAATTCAGAGAGGAACCAGAAATCCGGGCGGTAAAACGAGATGGTTCAACACCCCAGCGCCTCTGTCAGAGGCAATTCCCGATTCGCCAGAGGCAAAAATCCCTGTGGATGGAGCAGCTCCAGCTTTTCAGCCCGAACCGGTGCCGTGGGATCCCCACGAGGGGTGGCCGGTGGCTTTGGGAAGTGAAAACCACTTAGGGAAGGAGCAAACAAGAGCCGAGCTGGGGATAAAGCTCCGGATTAAACAGCCCCGGAAAAGCTGAGTGCTCCCAGAAAGAATTTGTGGGAAGAGGAGAGATTTGCGGGTTTGAGTCTCCTGTTCCCGGGGAGGTGCTGCTGAGCAGAGCCTTTGATTTTGTGCCGCGTCCATTGAGGGCTCCGTGGGTTGAATTTGCATGAAAATAAAGCGGTGCCCGAGCCCGTTCTGAGGGGATTCCACAAAGTTTTGGGGCAGAGAATTGAGATTTCGGAGCTGCAGGTGCGGGCAGGGAAAGGGGAATTTTCTCTCCCGTGCCGAGGGGAGGAATCCTCGCAGCTCTGGGGGTGGGAGCTGCATGGCCAGGCCCTGATCGTGCAGCAAAGCAGCGGCTCGGACGGGCTGGTGGCAAGGGCAGAGCTGCCCTGGGATCTGATTTCACCGAGATTACACGAGGGAACCTCGCGGATCCGCGGTTTCTCCCCCCGGCGTGTCCCCGTGGGTGTCGCGGATCCCACGCCCTGCTCAGCCCCTGGCAGGGCCAGTCCTGCCACTCGCGGGTCAAACCCTGCTCAGGCCGGGCTCAGAGGGGATTTTTGTGTCCCTGCCACCCCTCGAGACTGGGAATTCACGTCTAAGGTTGAATCCTTGCAGATTCCCACAGGACAGAGCAGCACTGAGGGGGGTTCAATCCCCTTTTCCCTGAGCAGAGCTGGGCTGGGCTGAGCCAGAGCCACTTTTCCCCGCGGGCTGGGGTGAGTCAGGATTTTGGAAAGCTCGGCTGCGCCCTGGGTGCCCCACACCGTGTGAAAACCAGGGTGAGAGGAAGGGAAAAACCCTTCAGACTCAAGTGCGGTGTTTGCTTTGGCGGCCGCGTCCCTGCCCGCTCCTTCCCTCAGGAAGCGCCGCCGCGGTCAAGTGGGCGAGAGGAGCTGCGGCCCCCCGGGAGGAGGGGGCGAGACCCCCCCGGGCTGCCCCCGGCCCCGCTGAGCCCGGAGCGGGGAGAGCCGCAGCCTCCCGCACGCTGCGGGGGGAGCGGGGCCCGGCCAGGGCTGCAGAGAACCGGGGGAGCCACCGGGACCCGGCCCGGGCGGAGCCACCGGGACCCGGCCCGGGGGGAGCCACCGGGACCCGGCCCGGGGGGAGCCACCGGGACCCGGCCCGGGGGGAGCCACCGGGACCCGGCCCGGGGGGAACGAGATGCTCGGAGCGGGGGTGCTCGGGGGTCCGTGAGGATGCGCCGGGCACGGGTTGGAAGGGGGAGCACCGGAGGAGGAAGCACCGGGACCGGGCTGCGGGAAGCGGAGGCGGCTCAGGGACAGCCGAAAGACGGCGGCGATGCAGCGAGGACGGGGAGGGACGCGCCGCACCGGGGGGATGCAGCGGGGACGGACGCACCGGGGACAGGAGGATGCTCGGAGACCCCGCACGGTGACCATGTCCTTCCATGGGGATCCTTACCAGCTTCCCGGAGCGCTCCCGGGCTTTCTTCACCTTCCCGTAGGTGCCTTTGCCCAGCGTTTCCAGGAACTCGTAGCGGTGCTTGAGGTTGTGCTTGTGGTGGTGTCGCTTCACCGCCTGCTTCTTCATCAGCGGCCGAGGCGATTTGATCAGCCCCTCGGCCAGCGAGGCGGCCAGCGCAGAACCGGTGCCGGTTCCGGGCCCTGCCGCCCGCTCCATCCCGATCCCGGCTCCGGCTCCGCCGCCGCCCGGTGCGTCCCGGCCCGGCCCGGCCGATAAATGCGGCGGCCCCGGCGGCCGCGCCCCCCCGCGCCCATTGGCGGCTGCCGGGGCCCCGCCCGGGGCCGGCACCGGGGCCGGGAGCGGGGATGGGGATGGGGATGGGGATGGGGATGGGGATGGGGATGGGGATGGGGATGGGGATGGGGAGCGGGGCCGGGAGCGGGGATGGGGATGGGGATGGGAGAGGGGATGGGGGGGCCGGGAGCGGGGAGACCCCACGGGCAGCGCTGGGAGCGGAGAACCCACCCAGACGGAATGGGGGAGAGATCCAGGGAGCAGAGGGCTGGGGACACCCAAAACTTTGGGTAAGGGAGGGGGTGTAGGGACAGAGAGCAGAGGGAATTCAGGGATAAGGGAGAGAGGCGCAGGACAAAGGGAGGAACGTGGGTGGTTCCAGGCTGGAGGGAGATGGGAATTTCCCAGTGAAGGGTGAGATTCTCACCCAAAGGTTGGGAAGAGACACAGGCCCGGAGCGCTGGGAGGGTCAGAGGGGCTTTGGAGAAGAGCCTGGAGTGCCTGGACAAGGGGGAATGGCTCCACAGTGCCAGAGGGCAGGGCTAGATGGGATATTGGGATGAAATTCCTCCTCTGTGTGCCCAGAGCTGCAGCCTGGAACCATGGAAATGCCCAAGGCCAGGCTGGACAGGGCTTGGAGCAGCCTGGGATAGGGAAAGCTGGCCCTGCCCATCCAGAGGTGGCTCTGGGTGATGTTTAAGGTTCCTTCCAAGCCATTCTATAATTCCATAATGTGGAGAAAATTCCAGAGCCAGGGGTGATTTACTGTCCTTAATGCACCCAAAGCCAGGAAAAAACCGGCATTTCGGGCAAAATCAGGGAGAGGAGAGGCCTGGGGAGTGCAGCCTGTCCATGCTCTGCACAGAGCCACCCTGTGCCCTCCCGGACACACAGCCTGGGAGGGAGGAACGGGAATGTTCTCCAGGCCTGGAGCCGGGGTGGGGAACCTGCCGAGGCTCCAGACGGCCATTCCCGGCTCCCTCAGCAACACTTTCTCCCCGTGTGGTCTCCCTGCGGGAAATCTCCCTTCGGTGATATTAAAAGAATGCGATTATTTCCCAGAACAGCCCAAACAAAGACGCTTGCCCGGCTCGGGCGGGTGTGAGGACAGCCGGGCTGGATGGCAGAGAGAGATAACTGCGGGATTACTCATCCACACCTGGATTTTCCCACCGCTCCCCGCAGCTCCGGGCAGAGCGGGGGGTCCCAAACCCCTGCCAGGGATGATTTAACCCAGCGCTGGCTCCTCTCGGCGGGCCGCGAGGTGACACGGAGGTGACACGGGGGTGACACGGGACGGAGCTCGCTGCACCTCAGTGCCAGGAGAGACCCAGCAGGGTGGCACCGTCCCCTGGCTGGTTTTGTCACCGGGGTGAGCTCGGATGTCCCTCAGGGAAGGTGAAACCACAAGTGACGGGCACAGCCTCGCACCAAAGCGCTCTCCACGCTCCCAGCGCGGTCCCACACTCATTTAATCTCATTTTTATATAATTAAGACACCCAGGTCTCGTCCCCTGCCGCTGTCACTGATTTTTATGGCCACGCGGCGCCTCCGCTCTTCACAGCAGCTCCAGGCTGCTCCTTCCCACCTCCAGCCTCTCCCCGAGCTCAACAAACCAGGGACAAACCTCTCTCCTGGTTTTAAAATCAGCCCGGGACATCCGAGGCCGATCCTGGGCTGCAGCAATTGCGATAATGAATTGTGATAATGGATTGTGATCGAGCAGGGCGATAATGAGCGGCGATAATGAATTGCGGCAATGAATTATTTACTGAGCGCTTTCCGCGGGCCGCGGGGAGGATAAAGAGGGAGGAGAGGAGCCGAGCTGAACAGAACCGCAGCAATTTCGGAGTCAAAACCGGGATCCTGTCCAGGCACGGCCCGGGAATTGCGGCAGAGCCGGGGAGGGGAGGCTCCAACCTCCCGGGCTGCGGTGAACAAAAGGAAAGTGTCGCTGTCGCTGTCGCTGTCGCTGTCGCTGTCGCTGTCCTTGACATCCTTGTGGATTTCTCGGATGCTTCTCCCCAGGATTCCCCCGGCAGGAAAGGCCGCGCGGAGCTTCCCTTTCTGTTGGTGCCGGATAAATTCCTGTCCGCAGCGATGTTTGTTCCAGACGGGCTCAGGAAACCTTTCCCATTCTCATGGAAATGCCAAGGGGCGCGGAGCGGAGCCCGCTGGAATCCGCTGATAAGGATCCTCTATTGTGGCAGCACCCACGGCTTTCTCCGCTGGGGAAATCCACGGAAATTCCCCCGCCAGCTTCAGAATCCCAAGCGGGGCTTGTCCCGCTGGCCCGGTGCGTGTCCGCTAAACCCAGCCTGAAATCCAGCCGGGAATTTGGCTCCACGTCAGGGAAGCTCGGTGCTTGGTCACAGCCGGAGCTCTGTCTGCTCGCTGGCTCCGAAATTTGTGTTAATCAATTTATTACGTTAAAATAAATTCCACAGCGTTATCCCCACGCTGAAAATCCACATCCCGGGAAAAAGCCGCGGCTCTGCCTCGGTGGCCACGGGCTCTGTTTGTGGATTGGGGAAGGAATAAACATCAGCAAAGGGATTTTCTTGCAGCAGGGAGACCTCCCACAGGGAAAGGAAGAGCTCCTGGAGTCATTAAAATGCCAGAGACAACAAAAAGTTTAATGGTCGCCCCTCGTTTGGGGCCCTGCAGCTCCAGCGTTCCTCACCTGCTGCCGGCGGTGCTCAGGCAGATGTGAATCCCATTTTCCATCGGAAAAATCCCAGCCGTGATTGCTCTGATCCTCCCCATCCATCAGGGAGAAGGGAAAAACATCAGCGCCATTGGGAGCCTTTGGAAAAGTCATTTATGGCCTTTCACAGATGATGGGAACAGCAGAGGCCACCCCGCACAACAGGAGTGCAGCTGGGGCTTCCATCTGTCTGTCTGTCCATCCATGGATTCCATCCATCATCCATCCATCATCCATCCATCCTCCATCCATCATCCATCCATCATCCATCATCCATCATCCATCCATCATCCATCCATCATCCATCCATCATCCATCATCCATCATCCATCCA
>NC_031795.1:4544629-4548638 GCF_001522545.3 Parus major | reverse complement strand
GGGCACATGGGGCTGCAGAAACCCCGAGGCGTTCAGAGGCAAAACAAGCAAAATTCCCCTCAAAAAAATTTTTAAAAAATAACAAAAAACCCCCAAAACATTGTCCCCAACAGCCAGGACCAGCCCAGCCGCGTGTCCTGGGCCCACAGCGAGGTGCAGGAATCATTTCTGCTCCGCCACCGGATCCTTTGGAAGCTGTTCCTTCAGGAAGTTTCCTGTTTGTGCAGACAAAGCCTGCTCGGGGCCGATAACCGATGATTTTTGGCAGCAGGGCCAGCCCAGCCCTCTGTGTCGGAGCAGCCACCGAGGCTGAAAAGCCTCTCAGTAAACTCCGAGCGTGGGGAGTTCAGGCGAGGACACGGCCGGGGCCGCTCCGGGATCCTTTTGTGCCTGGAAAACTCCAAGCGCTCGGCTGGGTTGGGATAAAGGAGAGCAGGCACAGAGGGTCCCGGGGGCTGCCTGGGACAGAGGGACCGGCCCAGGGCTTCCTGCAGCCCCCAGGGATGGGGGAAGGTTTGTGACAAACCCAACATTTATCCAGGGAAAGGAGCTCTGCGGGTCTCTCATCCCACGGGAATGACTGCAGAGCTCGGGGAGCTGCACCAGACCTAGCCCCGGAGATTTTTCCTGGACTGGAGCTGGGCAGCAGCATCAGGGACTCTTTGGATCCAAATCCAGCTCTGTCCCAGCCTCTGGGAGGTGTCGGGGATGTCTTTCCATGGGAAGAAAACCCCTGAGGAGACGCGCAGCATTCTTTGTTGGACCTTGCACCACCTGGAATGGGATTTTGGAGCTGCCCCGGCCAGGGCAGCCCAGGACAGCGGGAGGGGCTGCGGAGCTCCAGCCGCAGCTCAGCCCAGGGATGCCATCTGCTGTTCACAGCTCTGGGAAGAGACCTGGGGATCGCCCAGAGCCGCTCAGCCCGAAACAAACACCCCAAACCGCTGAAACACCCCAAAAGCGCCCGGCGGGCACGGCCGGGAGCGCCTGGCACAGCCGAACCTCGGCTCAGGTCACATCTCTGTCACCTGCACAGCCAGGCTGTGTCCCGCAGGAGCCCAGTTCCCAGCAGGAGTATCCCAGGGAAGGGCAGGGATGAGGCGCAGCCCTGGGAAGGGTCAGGGGAGGGAGGTGAATGCCGCCCTCACCCTCTGCACGGATGGAAAATCCCCCCCGAGCCAGGGGGAGCCGGCACTCGGCAGCTCCAGGGATGTCCCAGGGATCCTGTTGGGTGTTGGGAGCTTGGGATTCATCCAGAGGCAGAGATCTGGAGCTGCTTTTCCCTCCACGGGGGCTCAGAGCTGCTCCTTGGCCCCTCCCTGAAAGCTCGGGACGCTCCTGGCTCTGATTCCGTCCTTCCCCAGTCGCTGTCACCTCTTCCATCAATCCTGCAGCGGGTTCATTCCCAGGAATGAGAGCTCGGCCCGGCTCCCCAGGATTTCTGCAGGCAGAAGGGGAAGGTTCAGGCTCCGGCTGAACAAAGGATCCCTCCTCCCCCTGCTCCAGCCGAACAAAGCAGAGAGCTCGGAGCCTCGGCCACGGCGCTGAGCAGGGCCTGGGAATCAGGAGGGGAAAAAAGCTGGGAAAGGTTCCTTAAGGACAAAGGAAAATTCCTCGTTCCCAGCCAGGCTTGGCGCAGAGGCGGCTCGAGGGGAGATTTGCTGTGGTGGGGATTGGGATGGAGGGGAAATCTCTTTCCATTCATTTCCCGTTTCCTGATCCCCTCCTGCCTTTCCTCTGTCATTCCAGCGTTGGGATATCGGGATCCCACCTGGAATAACAGGGAGAAGGAGCCGGATCCCGGCCGTGGCTCCCTCTGTCCCCGCCGTGTCCGCGGCGGCCGCACGGGGTCCTCGGAGCTCCGAACGGCGACCTCGAAGCTCCAAACGGCGACCTCGGAGCACCGAACGGCGACCTCGGAGCTCCAAACGGCGACCTCGGAGCTCTGAACGGCGACCTCGGAGCTCTGAATGGTGACTTCAGAGCTCCAAACGGCGTTCTCAGAGCTCTGAACGGGGTCCTCGGAGCTCCGAACAGTGACCTCGGAACTCCGAATGGTGTTCTCTGGGCTCTGAACGGTGTCCTTGGAGCTCCAAATAGCGACCTCGTAGCTCCGAACGGCATCCCTGGAGCTCCGAACGGTGTTCTCAGGGCTCCAAACGGCGTCCTCGGAGCTCCAAAAGGTGACCTCAGAGCTTTGAACGGCGTCCTCAGAGCTCCGAATGGCATCCTAGGAGCTCCAAACGGGGTTCTCGGAGCTCCAAACGGCGACCTCAGGCCTCTGAACGGTGTTCTCGGAGCTCCGAACAGTGACCTCAGAGCTCTGAACGGGGTCCTCGGAGCTCCGCAGAGACAGCAGCAGCCCCAGACAGTGCGGGGACACTGTGGGGACACTGTGGGGACACCGTGGGGACAGCGGGACCCCCTCCCCACAGCCCAGGAAGTGCATTAAAGGAGGGATGTGACACCGTGGGAGTGAAGCAGCCATGGGGTCACATCCCTGGAAGTGTCCGGGGCAGGGCTGGACAGCGCTTGGAGCAGCCTGGGATAGGGGAAGGTGTCCCTGCCCAAACCCTGGCAGGGGTTTGGATCTTTCTGGTCCCTTCCAACCCAAACCATTCCATGATTCCATGATTCCATGATTCCATGATTCCATGATTCCATGATTCCATGATTGATTCCATGATCCCAGCCTGCCCTGATCCATCTCTCCCACATTTGCACACCATCACCCCTCCAGCACAGCCCAGCTCCCTCCAAGGGTATTCCCATGGACAACTTTTAATGGGAAAACTGCTCCAAGCTGGAACTGCATCCCCACAGTTCGGACAGAGCTCCCAAAAAGTGCCTGAGGCAATCGGAACCGAGAGGAGGCAGTGGCCGCGGTCACTTGTGCACCACCAAAGCCACCACCCGTGCCTGGATTGCTCCTTTTTCCCAGCGAAGATCCCAAATCACCAAAGCAGCTAAAAAACGTTGGAAATCTCGAGGCTGAGGCCACCTGACACCCAGCAAAGGCAGAGGCTGTGCCAGTCCTGTGCCACCTGTGAGGAGCCAGAGCGATTCCTTGGGAATTCATCCTCTGGGAGCAGCCCCGGGCTCCAGCTCCTGCAGGAATCCCAGGGAAGTGCCATGGGATTGCAGGAAAAGCCTTGCTGTGAAGGCAGAGAGTGATCCCTGGATCCAGCTGAAGGTTTGGAGTTTCCTTTGGGGGAAAATCTGTAGGGAAGCACTGGCAGATCCCAGGATGGAGGAGGACACCACCACTGTCCCCCCTGGGGCAGCACTGACCCCTCTGGAGAGTCCCAACGCCTCCCACGCTGTCACCTCGGCCGGGATGGCTGCAGGGACACGATTGCCACGCAGGGATCTCCGGAGTCCTTCCCACGGGAGCTGTGGAGAGCCAGGCCAGCTCCAGATGTCCCCATGGAGATGTGGAGAGCCAGGCCAGCTCCAGATGTCCCCATGGAGTTGTGGAGATCCAGGCCAGCTCCAGATGTCCCCATGGAGCTGTGGAGATCCAGGCCAGCTCCAGATGTCCCCATGGAGATGTGGAGATCCAGGCCAGCTCCAGATGTCCCCATGGAGATGTGGAGATCCAGGCAAGCTCCAGATGTCCCCATGGAAATGTGGGAGCCAGGTCAGCTCCAGATGTCCCCATGGAGCTGTGGCAGTGACAGGAGGGGACCCCTGGCCCGTGTGGGGGCTCCTCAGGGGGTACAACAGCGGCGCCAGGCAGGGAGGCACCAGAATCCCTGGATGTGGTTCCGGAGGAGCTGCCAGCGGTGGGATGGTGCTGTCCCAGTCCCTGGAGATGCCAGCACTGTCCCAGTGCCACTGCCAGGGACAGTGAGGGACAGGGATCTGTTCCAGGTGGGATCAGGAATCAGACAGGCACAGGGATCTGTTCCAGGTGGGATCAGGAATCAGACAGGCACAGAGATCTGTTCCAGGTGGGATCAGGAATCAGACAGGGATCTGTTCCAGGTGGGATCAGGAATCGGACAGG
>NC_031795.1:4542751-4544144 GCF_001522545.3 Parus major | reverse complement strand
GGACCGGGATGTCTCCCTTTCCTGGAATGTCACCCTTTCCTGGGATGTCCCCCCTTTCCCAGGATGTCTCCCTTTCCCAGGATGTCTCCCTTTCCTGGGATGTCTCCCTTTCCTGGGGTGTCTCCCTTTCCCAGGATGTCTCCCTTTCCTGGGGTGTCTCCCTTTCCCAGGATGTCTCCCTTTCCCGGGATGTCTCCCTTTCCCGGGATGTCTCCCTTTCCTGGGGTGTCTCCCTTTCTCGGGATGACAATTCCCACAAGTTTTTGAAGGGTTTCTGCAGTTCCAAAGGCTCACCCAGGCCCCCAGCCACGACAACTCTGCCTCGCAGGTAGCCGGCCACGAAGTCTGCTCGCCTTTTCTTCAGGTAGCAGGAGCGCTCCATCTTCATCCACCCACCTGGGAAGGACGGGACACGCTGGGGTTTGTGGGATCACCCACTCCTGGAAATGCATCCGCCTCTCCCAGGCCCTGGCTCCTGGAAGGGCAGTTTGGCTGCTGCACCTTGGGGTGATAAATCCCCATGGAATGGGTTGGGTTTGTCCGAGGTTTTCCCATTCCACTTGTTAGTCCTGACTGGAAATCGTCCTCTAAGCTGAGCTCAAGGCAGCAGCAGATGGGAGATCTGTGCTCTGCAAGGATGGCAGAGCCCCAAACCCCAAACTGATTCCTGTGTCCCCAAAGTGATTCCTGTGTCCCCAAACTGATCCCTGTGTCCCCAAACCGATCCCAGTGTCCCCCATCCCCTCAGCAGGGCCCGGGCTGGATCAGCTCCCACCTTGCTCGAGATCAAACACGTCCACGGTCCTCATGAACTTGGGCTGCCGGTAGAGCCGGCCCTGCCGCAGCCCCCCGAGGCTGAAGAGCTTTTCCTCAGTGGCCACGAAGCTGGAGAAGGCCCTTTTGTTGGGAATGCTGGGGAATTTGGTCCACGACCGGGTGTCCGTGTCGAAGACCTCGAAGGCGTTGACGGCGTACTTGGATTGCCTTCCCCCTGGGAAAGGAGAGGGAATCCCGGCTCAGGGACCGGAGCAGCCTCGGCTCTCCAGCTCCCTGAGTGAAATGGGATTTTTCACTTCTCTGCGCTCATTTCCTCAGGAAAAAGCTGAATTTTCCAACCTCTTCCCGCTCCTGGTGGTGCTGGCACAGGGAAGGGTTTAAATTGTACTGGTTTGTTCCAGACAAACTCAGAGCAGAGCCGGGATCGGGCTCGGGAAGATGAGAGGAATTCCCATGAGCTCGGATCCAGCGAGCCCTGGCCTGGCTGCCGAGCCCCTGAGGGCAGGAGAGCTGGAGCAGCTGCTCCAGTGCCAGGGATCCCAGTTATCCCAGTTATCCCAGTTATCCCAGGGATCCCAGTTATCCCAGGGATCCCAGTTATCCCAGGGATCCCAGT
>NC_031795.1:4539875-4541740 GCF_001522545.3 Parus major | reverse complement strand
AGGAAGAGGAGGAGGAGGAGGCAGGGCTGGTCCTCACCCAGCACGTAGATCTTGGTGCCCCTCAGGACAGACGTGGCCGCGTAGCGGGGCGTGGGCATGGCAGCCAGGGACACCCAGATGTCCTTGAGCACGTCATAGTGCTGCAGGAAGTTGTGGGGCCTCAGGTCCGAGCCCATCCCGCCCGCGGCGTACACCCTGTAATCTGCACAGGGCAAAGAAACCCCCAAATCCCGTTAAATTATCATTGGAAACTACCAGAAACACGTCCTTCCCCTGCAAAAATATCCCGCTAAATTGTTATAGGAAAGCACAAAAAATCCATCCCCAACCTGCAAAATTATCCCACTAAATTATTGTAGGAAAGTACCAGAAAATCCATCCTAACTCTGCAAAAATATCCCACAAAATTATTATGGAAAAGCACAAAAATTCCATCCCCAATCTGCAAAATTATCCCACTAAATTATTGTAGGAAAGTGCCGGAAAATCCATCCCAACTCCGCAAAAACATCCCACTAAATTATTATAGAATGCACCAGAAAATTCATCCTCCTCCTGCAAAAATATCCCACTAAATTATTATAGGAAATCACAAAAAATTCATCCCCAACCTGTAAAATTATCCCTCTAAATTATTGTAGAAAGTACCAGAAAATCCATCCCAACTCTGCAAAAACAACCCACAAAACTGCTATGGGAGAGCACCAGAAATCTCCTTCCCCTGTAAAAAAATCCATCCCCTCCTTGCAAAAAGATCCATCCAAGGACCAGAATTTGCTGTAAAACCCAGGAGAAATTTGGATCCGAGCCCCTGGAGCTTGGAGCCGTCCAGAACCGCCGCCCCCGCGGCTCCAGGGCTGGTGACAACCCCAGGGCGGCTCTGGCTGCGCTCCCAACCTCCTGTGGAGCCTCCCAGTGGGGTGGGAGGTGCCAAACGCACGAGGCCCAACTTCTGGAAGAAGTTTTGGAAGATGTTTGGAAGAGGAGACGTTTTGGAGATGAGCAGATCAAGCCTGGATCGTCGCCCGGAGACGTTTTTCTACCCAAAGCTGGGAAAAAAACCTCCAAGCAGATTCCCCAAATCCCAGAGCCCTCTGGAGGTCTCTCCTTGCCTTTGGCTGTCACTGAGATGCCCATGGCCGCCTCCCGCAGCGAGCTGCGCTTCCTCCAGCGCCCTTCATCCGTGTTGTACATCTCCACCACCTTCAGCGGCAGCTGGTCAGCGCCCACGCCGCCAATCACCATGATCCTCTTGCCCAGCACGGTGACGGCCACGCCGGCCCTGGCCGTGGGCATGGCGGGCAGTGGTGTCCACCGGTCGGCCTCGGGGGAATAAACCTCGAAGGAATCCACGGGGACGCCGTTGTCGTCGCAGCCGCCCACGGCGAAGACCTGCCCGCCCGCCTCCACCAGCGTGGAGTACACCCGGCGGCTCGGCAGCGGGGCCAGGCGCTTCCAGTGGAAGTCTTTGGTGCTGGGCAGCTCCATGGTGGATGGTGGGAAGGGGAAATGCTGGAAAATGGGATTATGGAGTGGTTAAGGGTGGATCCTGGCAAGGATGGGCTGAGCTGTGCCCGATCGGTGCCCTGAGCAGGGAGTGACATGTGTGGAAATTCCTTGGGTGGCTCCAAACCTCCCTGGGTGGCCCCTTCCAACCTTTCCATGAGGAAATTCCTGATGATGTCCAAGCTGAGCCCCCTCTGAGGCCGTTCCCTCTCCTCCTGTCCCTGTTCCCTGGGATAACATCCCAAATCCCCCCTGGCTGTCCCCTCCTGGCAGGGACTTGTGCAGAACCAGGAATTCCCCTGAGCCTCCTTTTCTCCAGGCTGAGCCTTCCCAGCTCCCTCAGGATTCTCCAAACCCTT
>NC_031795.1:4537374-4538945 GCF_001522545.3 Parus major | reverse complement strand
ATTATTTAATATAATTTAATCATTTCCAGGAGGGCACTAAACATCATTTTTGTCATGAGGAAGAATAAATAAATGAATAATAAATATTATTTAATGTCATTTAATAAAGAGAATAAATTTATTTTAATAAATAAGCTGGGGTTAATCAATAAACTGATAAATCCTGCTTGGGCCAGGACCTGCCCTGGCTCCATTCCCGGTGCAATTCCCAGAAATTCCCGGCTCCACGGGGGCCTCAGGACAAAGGAACACAAAGCCACGGTGAAAAGCAGCAGCAGCACATCAAGGCACGCTTCCCACCCTCCCAGAATCCAAGGAAAAAGGGGCGAGGACTCGCCCAGAGCTGAGCAGCATCCCCGGAGCAGCTCCGGGATTTGCAGGATCCCGGGATTCTGCTCCCACGAACCATTAATTCCCTTTCCAGGTGAATCTTCACAGACAAATCCAGCCTGGACTGGCTGATTCGCAAAGCAGAGCCAGCTCCTGTTTCCAGGAGCTCGATGGATTCATATCCAGGCATTCCTGACCTCAAATCCTTCAAATCCTAAGTGTTGGGATGAGACACGAGCAGCAGAACCTGGGCAGGGCCGGGCAATTCCTCCGCCCAAAGCTCAGGAATAATTGCCTAAAAACGGCCTAAAAATTCATTTTCAACATCCCAGCAGGCAGGGAGCGATTGGAGA
This sequence comes from Parus major, assembly GCF_001522545.3. NCBI lineage: Eukaryota > Metazoa > Chordata > Aves > Passeriformes > Paridae > Parus > Parus major. The sequence goes on along the minus strand of NC_031795.1, from coordinate 4,538,262 downwards.
GGGATGAGGATGGATTCTCCGTGGGAACAACGGAGCAAAAAAAGCTGGGAATTGGGCTGGAATGCAAAGCTCTGCCTGAATTCAGCTGGCGTGGCACACAAAGAATCTGCTCCTCTTCCCTCCCGTGGAGGAAATCAAGGTCAGGCTCACACGCTGAATTCCTGGATTCCAAAAATCACCTGGATTTCACCGGGAAGCGACAGCAGCTCCCGGGCTCGGGGAATTAGCACTTCATCAGCCCGCACTAATTGACATTTGAAATCCGAGGGAAGGGAAATTGCTTTTCCATCAGCGGAGATGGGGCCGAGCCAGCTCCAGTCCTTATCCCTGCAGGATAAAATTCCTTGATTTTGATCCAGGGTCTTTTCCAGGTGGATTTGGAGCACGGATGGGCAGGGGAGGGGGGTCAGGGCTCCAGGGGTACAGCAGGACCTCTCCTGGATATTCCCTCCAAGGAAAACCCATCCCTCGATTTGGAGGATTCGTGGAATTCATGGAACTGCAATAATTTGGGATTGGCCAGAGCCAGGCAGGTGAAATTCCAGGGGATTCACGGGATGAACAGGGGGAGATGTCAGAGCTCGGCAGCTCCTTTCCCATCTCTCTTCTCTTCCAGGATTTGGAAGTTTTGCTGCTCCAGGTTCGAAATTCCAAAGGCCAGCACAGGAGCGAGCTGGAATCCAGATCTCCTCCCATTTGGGAATGGGACAGACCCAGGATGATCCTCAGAGCCCCAAAAATCCCATCCCCACCAGGAGCATCCCAAAAATCCCATCCCCAGCAGGAGCATCCCAAAAATCCCATCCCCACCAGGAACATCCCAAAAATCCTATCCCCACCAGGAACATCCTAAAAATCCCATCCCCACCAGGAGAATCCCAAAAATCC
>NC_031795.1:4532644-4534539 GCF_001522545.3 Parus major | reverse complement strand
TCCCACAGGGAGCTCAGAGCAGCGGGATCTTGGATCCTTTGGAGCAAATTCCCAAAATTCCTCTCCTGTATCCCACACAGAGCTCAGAGCACCGGGATCTTGGATCCAATTCCCAAAATTTCTCTCCTGTGTCCCACAGGGAGCTCGGAGCAGTGGGATCTTGGAACAAATTCCCAAAATTCGTCTCCTCCATCCCACACAGAGCTCGGAGCAGTGGGATGTTGGAGCCTTTGGAGCCAATTCCCAAAATTCCTCTCATCCCAGGATTTTGCTGCCTTGACCTGGTTCTTTCAAAAGGTGTTAAAAGTTTCTTTTTTCTCCTCAAAACGTTGTGGAAGAACTTCATGGAAAATTCCTCCGAGGAGAACTTCCCAGCCAGGGATGCTCAGGGATCCATTGGATGCTCCCAGACCTTCGGGAATTTCCTGGAGAGGTTCTGGAGCTCTGGAAAATCCTCGGCATTCCCAGGGAATTCTGCTCCTGCAGCTTTTCCCTCATCAGCACCGAGCTCGGGGCTGGTCCCACAGGAGAATCCTTGTATCCTTCCCAAACCGGAAAAATCCCCTTCCCAAACTGGAAAAATCCCATTCCCAAGCTGGAAAAATCCCATTCCCAAACTGGAAAAATCCCATTCCCAAGCTGGAAAAATCCCATTCCCAAACTGGAAAAATCCCATTCCCAAACTGGATTATAATAAATATATATAAAAAAAATTTAAAAATGATATATATATAATTATATAAAAATATATAATATAAATATAAAATACATTATTATATATAATAATTAAAATATGAATTAAATAATATTTAAGTATTTAATTTAAATTTATACTAAGTATATTTAGTACTTAATATAAAAATTGTAATATAAAATACTATATATAAATATATTAAGTATATATAATAATTTAAAATAGAACATTAATATTATTTATTTCATTAAGTATGTTTAATATTTAATATAAAATTAAAATAGAAAATGTATAATATATAAATACATAATATATAAATATATAATATAAAATATAAAATATATAATATATAAATATATGAATATATAAATATATAAACATATTTATATATGAATATATAAATATATAAGCATATAAATATATAAACATATATTATTATATATAATAATTAAAAATATAAATTCAATAATATTTAAGTATTTAATGAAGTAAATTTATATTAAGTATTTAATTAACATTAAAACAACAACAACAAAAATAAATCCCAACAAATGCCGACTAAAATTCATGGATGAACTGAGAAAAAGGAGGAAAAATGGGATAAAACAGGGAAAAACAGGGAATTTCAACAAGACAGGAACAGCTCAGCCACAAATCCCAGGTGTCTGGGAATTCCCAATTATTTTGGTGCCTGAAAAAAGCGGATTTTTTATTTACCCCAACCTCGGGAATGAAGGAAAATGTCGCTGTTAAAAGGGAAAAAGAATTCAAAATATTCCCAAAAATCCATAAAATCCCTGTAATTCCACATCTGTTTCCATGGGAACAGCAGGGGAGGAGCGGGAATTCCTGAGGAGATTCAAATTCCTGCTTTGAATTCCCTTTTTCTCACCTGCTCAGAATTCCTGGGATGGGGAATGGGGGGAAAGAGCTGCAGGAGGAAGGAAAAAAATGGGAATAAAATGGGAATAATCAGCTCGGGAAATGCGGGAAAAGGGGTTTTATTTAATAATGAGGAGGTTGTGGGTAAAGAGGGAAAACAGGGAATTTTTTTGTGGATAAAGAAGGAAAATATGGAATTTTTTTGGTGGATAAAGAAGGAAAACATGGAATTTTTTTGTGGATAAAGAGGGAAAACAGGGAATTTTTTTGTGGATAAAGAAGGAAAATATGGAATTTTTTTGTGGATAAAGAAGGAAAA
>NC_031795.1:4525567-4531738 GCF_001522545.3 Parus major | reverse complement strand
CCAATCCTCGTTTTTCCCACTCTCCAGCCCCATTTTGGGATGGTTTTTGGGAACAGGGAGGTGTCCCAGCCGCTCCTCAGCTCCCGTTTCCCCGTCACTGCTGTCCCCGCCTGTGCCAAGCTCTGCTCTTGGCTGACAGCTCTGGAATTTCACTGCCTAAAATTAGGGATGCGGAGGAGGCAGATTCCCAAATTTCCCCACGCCGGGATGTCCCAGTTCTCCCAAGATTTGGAGCAGACTCGGATGTTTTTGGTGCGAGGCTGGAGGAGGAGGGTGAGAACGGGATGTGGATCCCGCAGAAATCCCAGCCACAATTCCCAGGGGGAAAAGAGGGAAAAGCACGGAACTGGGAGCAGCCCTGAAAAGTGGAAAGGGAAAAACGGGAAAGAGTGAAGGAGAAAAGAGGGAAAACACCTATATATATATATATTTTTATAGATATTCATATGACATAGTATTAATAATATTTTTAATATGTGCATGTTTATAAATATTCCCAAGGCAGCCTCAGGAGCAGCCCAGGGAGGGCTGGTGGGTGATCCCATAAATATTCCCATGGAATTTCTCAGCGTTTCCTCATGGAATTCCCAGGAGCAGCCACGGGAATGGGGCAGGAGCAGCTTTCTCCATCGACCCCCCAAAATGCGGGAGGAATCTGGGGATCCAGGAGATCCTTTCACAATCCCTATTGATCCCCAATACTTTTTAATGTTAAATATTCAACGCTCCGGAAGAATTTCCTCCAACCCTCTTTAAGAGGGGCAAAAAAACGAGACGCGAGGAAAAGCCACAGCACGAGGGGAGCTCCGCTCACCCCAAAATCTGCGGGATTCGCAGCCGGGATCGCCCCAAAAATCCCGGGGGGCGCTGAAAAAGAGAGCCCCGAAGGGCGCCGTGACCCCGACGTGATTCGAACACGCAGCCTTCTGATCTGGAGTCAGACGCGCTACCGTTGCGCCACGAGGTCTCGGCAGCGCCACCTCCGCCCCTGCTGCAAAACCCTCAGCGCCAACTTCCGCTGCTCAGCCCCGCCCCGCCGGGAGCGCCCCGTACACCGGGGACTTCCCGCACACCGGGAAGAAATGCCAGTTTTTCCCGGGATCGTCCCGGAGCAGCGGCGGCGCCTTTCCCGTGCCCCCTCAGGGGGTTCCGAGCCCGCCCAGCAGCGCTGGCCACGCCCCCTCCCCTCAGCTCCACACCGGGCTGTACCACCGCCCGCCGGGGGTGGCGCGGCCATGGCGGCTGCGCGCTGCGGGGGAGAGGAGGAGGAATCCCCCCCGTCCCGCCCCGCGGTGGGCTGTGCCGCCCCGGCGGATTTAAAGGGGCCGCGCACCCGGAGGTGCGTGGGGTGAGTTGGGGGCGTTCTCAGCCGAGCCCAGCCCGTGGCGTGGGGGGGCGGGAAAATCGCCTTTCCCGCCTTTTCCCAACATTTCCCAACTTTTCCCGCCTTTTCACACCTTTTCCCATCCATCAGCTGAGAGTTCCTGATCCCTTCCCATGGCACTCCCAGGATGCTCCTGGATCCCTCTCCAGTTCTGGATCCCTCCCTGATGCTCCTGGATCCCTTCCTGGTGTTCCTGGATCCCTCTCTGGTTCTCCTGGATCCCTCCCTTTTATTCCTGGATCCCTCCCTTTTATTCCTGGATCCCTCCCTGGTGTTCCTGGATCCCTCCGTGATGCTCCCGGATCCCTCCCCAGTTCTGGATCCCTCCCTTTTATTCCTGGATCCTTCCCTTTTATTCCTGGATCCCTCCCTTTTATTCCTGGATCCCTCCCTGATGCTCCTGGATCCCTCCCTTTTATTCCTGGATCCCTCTCTATTATTCCTGGATCCTTCCCTGATGTTCCTGGATCCCTCCCCAGTTCTGGATCCCTCTCTGGTTCTCCTGGATCCCTCCCTGATGTTCCTGGATCCCTCCCCGATTCTCCCGGATCCCTCCCTTTTATTCCTGGATCCCTCCCTTTTATTCCTGGATCCCTCCCTGATGTTCCTGGATCCTTCCCCGTTATTCCTGGATCCCTCCTGGTTTCTCCTGGATCCTCCCCAAGGAGATCAGGGAGAGCTGGGAGATTCCCCAAATCCTTCTGGGAAAGGGGAACACGCCAGGAGTCGATGGATCTTGGAAGAAAACCCCCCAGGAGAGCGATAAATCCCCAATGCTCGTTAGTGGGGAGCCCAGTAATGACTCTTATGAACCCTGGTGGGTTTTTCCCCCATCTGACTTCCAAAGCCTTCCCTGGGAGTTTTCCTGACATCCCAGGAATTGCTGTGGGGTTGGTTTGTGCTTTAACACCCCCCGTGCCCTTCCCCACAGCCAATCCCATTCCCAAACACCGGGAATTTCCATTTCAGGGCCCTTTTTGAAAGGTGCCTTTTTGGGGGTGTTTTGAAGAGCCAGCCCAGAAAAAGAGGGAGCCAAACCATAAAACCCCCACCATAAAAAACCCCCACTCCAAAAATTATCATAAATATTTGATTTATTTGCTCGATTTATTATTTATTAATATATTTATCAATCTATTTATCAATCTATTTATTCACTTATTTATTCATTTATTTTAAAATTTATTTATTAATTTATTTATTCATTTATTTATTAATTTATTTATTCATTTATTTATTCATTTATTAATGTAGCCATTAATTTATTTATCCATTAATTTATTTATCCATTAATTTATTTATCCATTTATTTATTCCTCTGGAATAGGAATTCCTATAGGAATTGCTCTGCCCTCTTCCTGTGCTTATTTACAAATTCCACTTTTATTTCCCCCTCCCCAAAAACAAAAACCCCGAAAACAAAAAACCCCAAAAAATAAATGTACAGCAGAAATTCCTATGGCTCCCGGAGCCGGGAGACTCCCGAGGAACATCTTGGGAATCCTTTCCCAAATAAATCCTGGCAGCAGGGATAAAAAAAAAGGACAATAAAAAGAGATTTAATGCTTTGATCCGTGTCAGGAGAGGCTGCAAGGAGGGTTCTGCTCCTTCCCCTCTTTCCCAGGGATCGATCCAGGCTGGAATCAGCAAAAACCCCAAAGCCAAGCTTTAGCTTTAAGCGGGGCTTTGTTGAGCCAGGACCTGCTGCTGAGCCTGGCTTTGTTTTTGCTGGTTTTTAGTGTGTTTTTGCATAGGGAAAACCTGGAGAAACAGGAGAAATCAGAGGGATGGGAGTCGATCCAAGCTCCTCTCGCTAGAATTAATATTTTTTTATGAATCTCGGTGTCAGAGTGTCCCTCTGGATTTATCCTGGAATAAAACAAGGCTGGAATTCCACCTTTATCTTCACACTCCTGCAGGGATTAATCCTAACTTGTTTAAATCCCTCTCGCGGCCACCACGAATCCTTGCGCAAAAATTCAAGTTACATTCAGGAAATTCCCTTGGAATTCCCAGGAAATTCCCGACTTCCTTGGATTTTTTATTTTTGGCTCAAAGCTGATCCCAATGTTCCTTGCCAAAGGTGGAATTGGGGAAATTCAGGAAATTCCCTTGGAGTTCCACCAATTTCCTTGGATTTTTTGGTCCAGAGCTGATCCCAAAGTTCCTCGCCAAAGGTGGAACCGAGGAGGCTGAGGTGCAAAAATGGGAAATGAAATGGAAATTCAGCATTTTCCCAAATCAACTGATCTGGAATTGTTTCATCCTCTGGAAAACCTTTGGAAAACGCCGAGTTTTGGGACAGCCACGAATTAATTTTGTCTTGTGGGAAGACTGGGAATACCTGGAAGAGAATCCTCCCCTCGGCAGGGAGAAGGGACAGCTTCCACCAGGTGATTTCTGAGGGGGGAAAAATATTTAAAATGGTTTTTTTTGCTTTAATTTTTTAAGTCTTGTATGCAGGAATTGCCCTGCCTGGAGAGTTCCCACCCCAAATTCCCGGTGGGAATGTGAGCAGGGCAGTGGATCCTTCCCTTGGTGGATGGGATTATTGCTGGTGGGAATAAATTCCTCTTTGGGGAGCGCGGCTCTGCTTTCCTGAGGAGGTGGAGGCTCTTCCCGTGAACCCTGGGAATCCGCAGCATTTTTTTTTGGGGGGGATTTGCAGGAATTCCAGCTGGATCCGGGATGGGGAGGACGAGCTGCGTTCCTGCATCCCTTCCCAAAGGAAATCCGGGAGCAGCCAGGACACGGCTCCAGCTTCGGCTTCACCGCTCGCCTCCCGCTCCAGAGGACGGAAAATCCTTGGAATTTTCCTTGGATAGACACCTGATTCCCACTGCCATCAGCGGGATTTATCTGCTCCAGCAGCGCTCAGGTCCGGGTGCTTCTGGAGGGGAGAAGAGGAAGATCCGAAGGAATTCCCGGAGCGCATCCCGAGTTTCTGGAAGCATCCAGGATTGTGCCGGGGAGAGGGAAGGAGGCAGGGACAGACCTTGCCGTGCCAGAGGCGCTGCCCAGCTCTGGATTCTGGCAACGACAAGGCTTGGCCAGGATTTTGGAGATTTTCCCGGTTTCTCTGCTGGGAATTGCTGGAGCAGGGAGGGAATTCTCGCTCCCAGCGGGACGGGCAGGGACATCGTGGGCAGGGACACTTCGGCTCTTCCCCGGCCGTCCTGGGGACAGGGAGGGACGGGAAATGAGGAGAGAATCCGCGGGATGCGGGAGAGAATTTGCAGGATAAATGGAGAATCTGCGGGATAAATGGAGAATTTGCAGGATAAATGAAGAATCTGCAGGATAAATGAAGAATTTGCGGGATAAATGAAGAATTTGCGGGATAAATGAGCAGATGGAGCAGCTCCCCCCATGCACCCCCAACCCCGATCACTCCCCTTCCCTGCCAAGCACCACCCCGGACACTTTGGTTCAGCCCCCGGTCCCCCCGAGCCCCCCGGGCAGAGGCAGCGGCGGCTCCTGCAGAGCAGAGAGGAGGGAGGCACCCGAAGCAGTCCCGGCGTACCGAGGGGACAGGAGGGGTCCCGGGCGGGGGCTGATCCTCACACGGCCGTCTCCTGCCCCCCGCTGGCCTGTTCCTTCTTCCTCTTCATCTTGCAGAAGCCGTGGAGGCCACAGAAACAGGCGAAGGTGAACTGGGGCATCACCCGGAGCAGGAGAGGCTCGGGAGTGACTCCGACCTGGAGGGGGACAGGGAGAGGAGTCAGGGCAGGAGGAGGGTGGGGAGCAGAGCCCCAAAATCCCAAAACTGGGGCGTCACCCTGGACCAGGACACATCTCATCCATCCTTCCTTCCTTTCCTTCCCCTTTTTTCTTTCTTCTTCCATTTTTTTCCTTTCCTTTCCTTTCCTTGCCTTGCCTCATTTGCCTTTCCTCATTTGCCTTTCCCCATCTTCCTTTCCCCCTTTTTCCCTTCCCCCTTTTTCCCTTCCCCCTTTTTCCCTTCCCCCTTTTTCCCTTCCCCCTTTCCCATCTCTGGCACTCAGGGAACAGCAGGATCGCAGCTCCCGGTGCCCGTGGAGCCGAGGAGCGCCGGGATTTCCCCGGCCCAGGGGCAGCACTGGCACAAAGAGGCTCAGCTGGGCCCCAATTCCCTCTCCGTGTCCATTTTTTAACAAATAATGCCCCAAAGCCCAACCCACGCCACGGCCCAACAGCTGCAAAATGTAATTCAAAATGTAATTATGCAAATGCAAGGCTGGGGGGGTTTTAAATAAATAACAAATCCTCCCAGAAATGCTTTGACAGGAGAGCTTCGTTCTCTCCCTGCTCCAATTTTGAGCTTTCCATCAAATCCCAGAATCTCGGGGTGGTTTGGGTTGGGAGGGACCAGCCTTGGTCACCTCCAGGGCTGGAAGCTCCCCTGGATAAAACCTCCTGCACCAATTTCGGATGATTTTACCCCAGAAGGGGCAGGGCTGGTGCTCAGGGCGAGCCTGGATCGGATCCCAGTGGTGAAATGGGTTTTGGGGCATCGTCACCTCCTCAGGCTCGGGGGAATCCCCCCTTCCCCATCCCACAGGAGGAGTTCGGAGCAGCCCAAATTCCCAGCAGGAAACGGAGCAGGTGGAGCCGCATCGGTGACAGAGCCCGGGGGGCGATGCCACATCCCCGCCTTCCCCTTTTCCCTCTTTTTTCCCCCTTTTCCTCCTTTCCAAGGGGAAAGCTGCAGCACAAAGGCTGAAACATCACCTTGAATTCCCTCCTGCCCTCCTCGGCCATCTGGGTACCTGTCTGGGGGGCTCCCGAATTCAATCGGGTCACCTCTG
>NC_031795.1:4519881-4525452 GCF_001522545.3 Parus major | reverse complement strand
AATTCAATCGGGCCACCTCTGCAGCTCCCGAATTCAATCGGGCCACCTCTGAGGGGCTCCCAAATTCTATCGGGTCCCCTCTGCAGCTCTCAAATTCTATCGGGTCCCCTCTGCAGCTCTCAAATTCTATCGGGTCCCCTCTGCAGCTCTCAAATTCTATCGGGCCACCTCTGCAGCTCCAAAATTCAACCGGGCCACCTCTGCAGCTCCAAAATTCAATCGGGCCACCTCTGCAGCTCCCAAATTCAATCGGGCCACCTCTGAGGGGCTCCCAAATTCAATCGGGCCACCTCTGCAGCTCCCAAATTCAATCGGGCCACCTCTGCAGCTCCCGAATTACCGGGGCAGAGCCTCTAATGAGCGCCTGGCTCTGAAAGGCTGCGGCGGGTCCCGGCCTCCCCTCTTTGTGCGGCCGCTTTTTGTGCTCGCCAGCCCCGCCATGGGAATTGCGAGGCTGCCGCTGGTGCCGAGGGGCCCGCGGGGACCTCGGGGGGACCGGAGGGGACAGAGGGGGACAAGGAGGGGGTCTCGTTTACCCCCCAACCCCGCGGCCTCCCGGGAATGGAGCGGGGAAGGGAAGGGGAGGTGGGCGCAGGGAAAAGTGTGGGAGATGCTCCAGCGCTGCCTAAACCGCGTTTGGCCCATCCTGTGCTCGCTCCGGGGTGTTTAATAACCAAATTAAATAACCGAATTAAATAACCGAATTAAATAAATAACCGAATTAAATAATTCTGTCCATAAAACCCCCAGAAAAAACGACCCCCAGACCTCCCAGGCAGGTCCCCAGCGGTGCCCTGTGCCACCCCACGTCTCCATCCCCCCTCTCCCGGCTTTTGCAGACACAAAACCACCCCCAGAGCCTGGGGGGTCTGGCTGGGACCCCATTAGGGACCTATTGAGATATTTAGAGGGGTTTGTGGCGCTCGGGCTTTTCAGGCTGACCCTCTGCCTCCCATTCAGGCAGGGGACAATGATGAATGAGCCCCGGAGAATGGAGGCAGCCCCAGCTGAGCCTGACGCTCCTGTTCCCCTTGAAAAGGTGCAAAAAGAGATGCTGGAGGAGCAAGGAATAATTAAAAAAAACTGCAATGAGCTGGCTCGGGCAGCGCTGACAGAAGCCCTGGCTGATTTGCAAGGGCTGGGCAGGCTCCCCAGCCCCGCGCTGCCCTTTCCATTCAAGGCAGAAGATCCTCGGGATAAAAAAACTCGGCTGCGGCAGAGAAAATGCGCCGAGCATTAAAGATGTAAAGCTGGAGAATTCTCTTTAGTAGACTGCATCACCCCGGGCCGTGTTTGTCACTGTCACAGTGATGAATTGGGGGCTGTCTGCCATCAGCATGCTCACTTTAATAATGTCATTTTGCCTGGAAAATAATGTCTTTCTGGAGCAGCTGGACCCAGACTGTTCCTTAATCCAGCAATTCCCATTTCCGTGGGATTTTTTGGACATCCGGGAAAGCTCCTGGCAGCAGGGATGGGCTCAGCTCTGGTGACACTCCCAGGTGACACCGGTGGCCGCCAGCCCCAGGGATGCTCAGGCACCAGGATCTTTCATTTCAGCTGATTTTCCTCCCTCTTCCTTTTCTGTTTCTGGGAGACACCCTGGAATTAACTTTTTAACGAATCTGTTGGAAAAAAACAACGAGTTTTGCGTCTGAACCCCCGGATTTCGGAGCTGTTTTTGCTGCCAGCGTGCCGGGATTTTTCCTTGGGAAAGGAAATCATTTGCAATGGAAATCGGGGCTGTGATTTTTTTGCAGGGAGCCAAACGGAATTAAATTATTTGTGATGAAACCGAGGGGAAAAAAAAAAATTCCTTTAATTTGTTTTTCACGATAACCTCTCCATCCATCCCCACATCCACAGCCAAGGTTTGGGGGGGGGGACTGATGGTTTTGGGATCATCAGCTCGGTTTTTAAAATCCAAGGAGGAAAACCCCTGGGGAAGAGTCACAGCTGGGCCTTGCAGGGGTTCATTCCCCAATCCTGGACTTTTCGGGGTGCTGGGGATGCTCCATGCACAAAGTTTTGCCTGGGTTTTTTTGTTCCTTTGATTTGGAATCATCCAAAGTTCAGCTCCTGCATCCCAGAACTCTCTGCTCTGGGATGTGTGGACACAACCCCTTTTCTCCACACTCCTCCTCCTCCCAAAATCCAGCCAATTTAACATTTTTCCAGCCAAATTTTCAAATCGATTATTTCCCAACCAGTTTGGATTTATTTTTTTCCCCTCCTCAAAATAAAAACTCGGAAATTTCGCTGCTTACAACCAACCCCGAGCCAAACCCCGCTTAAAAACCTCTTCCCTAATGAGCAGCCGAGCATTAAAAAAAATCCCAACAACAGAGGAGACAGAGGAGGGGATAAAAACCGACCTGAAAAGCAGCAGCAGCCCTTTAAGGGGAGATAATGAAGGGAGAAGATGTTGCCTGGCGGTGTTTGCAGAGAATCGCTAATTAAAACATCGCTTTCTGTAAAGTCTGCTGATCCCATTGATTCTTCCCCCCACACAGTTAATTTGCTGCTAGGGAAGGCAAAGTCGCCAGGGTCCTCATTATAAAAATTTCACTGGCTGCAGCTAATGGTTGTAATTAATAGGTGCAATAAATTTCAAATGGGCAGCCGGGGTGTTCATTAGCTCGGGGCTGACTCAGCACCGGTGGCCTCACCAGTTCCTAAATAATCCATTCCCAGGCAGCCAGGAGGAGGAGGAGGAAGCTGTAATTCCTCACCCAGGGCAGAGCTGGATAAATAATTCCAGGATTTGTGTCTTTTTTTTTTTTATGTCTCTTTATTTTTTTGTCCCGCCGCTGAATTTTCAGTGCAAACCTTCCCCCAGCTTTTCCCAAAAACCCGGATTTGGGGTGGGAGCAGCGCTCGAGGAACTGAACCCTGGGAGGTAAAATATCCAAAAATCTCACATCCAGGCGTGGATCAAACCCAGGCGTGCCTTGGGTGAAGGATTTGGGATTTAATGTGGATTTTCTTTTCCTGGTTCTTCTCCGAGCGTGCCTGCACATCCCTGAGGCAAAATTTGGGCTGAATTTGGGAGCTGCCGCCCCTGAGCCTGGAAATTCCGAATTTTGGGCTGAATTTGGGAGCTGCTGCCCCTGAGCCTGGAAATTCCAAATTTTGGCCTGAATTTAGGAGCTGCTGCCCCTGAGCCCTAATGTTCCTGAGCCAAAATTTGGGAGCTGCCACCCCTGAGCCTGGAAATTCCAAATTTTGGGTTGAATTTGGGAGTTGTTTCCCCTGTGGCTGCACATTCCAAATTTTGGCCTGAATTTGGGAGCTGCTGCCCCTGAGCCTGAACGTTCCTGAGCCAAAATTCGGGATCTGCTGTCCCCAGGGATGCCCGGGGGCTGCTGTGGCTCCGTGTCGGGACAATTCCCACTCCTGGCAGGACAAGCCCGAGCCTCTCCCAGTTCTGGGATGCTCCAAGCCCCGATCCCGGGCTGGGGGCGCCTCCCTGGCTCACGGCGCTCATTAGCTGTAATTAACGCTCTCCTGAGAGCTCAGGAAGGACCTGGGAGCGCTGGACGGGTCCGGCTGCTCCAGAATTTGCCTTTTCCTGGTGTTTTTGGGGACAGAAAAATCCGGGAATGCCTTGGAGCCGCTCCAGCTCCTTCCAGCCCGGCTCTGGGATGCACTGAAAATCCGCGGGCGCCTTTTCCAAAACCGGCCAAATTCCCCAAAATGCTTTGAAAATTTCCACTCGATCCCGCTTTTTCGGGCCTGCCAGGATTGTTTTATCCCTGGAGCAGCCGCTGAGGCAGCGGAGGGTGCCCGGAGGTGATGCCAGAGCCGGCTGGGAGCTTTTCCAAGGGGCCCCGCCAAGGAATTCTGCTCCGGGGGGCTTTGGTGGGGGAGTTTGTGGGGACCCATCTGTGGGAATGGGGTCTGTGGGGTGGGAATGGGGTCTGTGGGGTGGGAATGGGGTCTGTGGGGTGGGATCTGTGGGGTGGGAATGGGATCTGTGGGGTGGGAATGGGATCTGTGGGATGGGATGAGCAGGAATGGGATCTGTGGGATGGGATCTGCAGGAATGGGATCTGTGGGATGGGATCTGCAGGAATGGGATCTGTGGGATGGGATGAGCAGGAATGGGGTCAGTGGGATGGGATGAGCAGGAATGGGGTCAGTGGGATGGGATGAGCAGGAATGGGGTCAGTGGGATGGGATGAGCAGGAATGGGGTCAGTGGGATGGGGTCTGTGGGATGGGATGAGCAGGAATGGGGTCAGTGGGATGGGATCAGCAGGAACAGGATCTGTGGGATGGGATCAGCAGGAATGGGGTCCGTGGGATGTGTCCATGGGATGGGGCTCCTGGGAGCTGAAAACCCCGTGTCAAATCTCCCTGAATCTCTCTGTAGAAGCCCTGGGGGCGATGGGGCTGGCAAACACCACCGGGAGATTTGGCACAAAGTCTCCAGGCCGGGCTGCTGAGCACCAGTCACCCCCACCAGTGCTCCCAGTCCACTCCCTCCATTCCCCGCCTCATCCCTGCCTTGCTAAAGGAAAAATCAACCCCATAAAAACCATTCCCAGGGCTGGGGATCACCGATATTCCTGCCTGGAGCTGTTTTGCCCAAAAAAAGACACCAAAATATCAGCAGGGGTCGATGTTTGGGGCTGCCCCATCCCTGGAAGTGTCCAGGGCGGGGTTGGAGAGGGCTTGGAGCGATCTGGGATAGGGGAAAGGACTGGATGAGCTTTAAATCATCCCAGGAATCCTCATGGTGACAGCAGGAACCATCCAGAGAGGATTCTCCTTCCCCAGCGCCACTTTTTGGGTTGGAAATGGCCAAACCGGGGCTGTTTTGGGTTCCTTGGCCCCTCTCTCATTCCAGCCTCATTCCAGGCTCCCATTCCCGGTTTGGAGCAGCCCCAGGGCGGGGGTGGAGGGACCAAGCCAAGCGTGTCCCCCTTCCCGGCCTGAATGGCTCGGGGCAGGCCTTGTCACGGGTGAATTTTCTGAATGAGCAAATCCTCATTAAAAAATAATTAAAACAGCCCGGCGAGATTGGCTTAATTCCTTTCATTTTGACGGATGGTGTTTGGTTTTGATGATTTATGTGCCAGCTCTCCTGCTTTCATTGTTGGAACTCATGGGATTTCATGATTTTCTTCCTTCCACACCTCCTTGAGTCATGGGATTACGGCTGAACCTCGGCTTTTTTCCCCTTTTTTTTTTGTCTCTCTCCAGGGACTATTATTTTTAAAGATGCATTCCAGGCTGGTGAAATAAACTTGAAAGCCTGACACCCAAATGAGTCAAAGCTCAGGAAGTGAGAAAAGAAAAAGCAAAGAAGAGAGAAATTGCTCGTTTCCTGCTTGGGGAGGGGGAGGTGGAACCCCACGAGGTTGTTGGGGTGGGCGTGGGGGTGGTGGGGGATGCAGGGATGGGGTCAGTGGGGTGGGGTTTGTGAAAATGGGATTTGTGGGGTGGGGTCTGTGGGAATGGGGTCAGTGGGGTGGGATCTGTGGGAATGGGGTTTGTGGGGTGGGATCTGCGGGAATGGGGTTTGTGGAAATGGGGTTTGTGTAAATGGGGTCTGTGGGAATGGGAC